>NC_044987.1:52535273-52738431 GCF_008728515.1 Papio anubis | reverse complement strand
AGGCAGGAGAATGGCGTGAAACCCAGAGGCGGAGCTTGCAGTGAGCTGAGATCCTGCCACTGCACTGCAGCCTGGGCGACAGAGCGAGACTCCGTCTCAAAAAAAAAAAAAAAAAAAAAAAGGAAAGAGAGAGAAATACAATTCAGCTACTTTTCTCATTTGATCAATCTTGAGTGAAACAATTATTTGAAAAGGTTAAGGAAAATATATATTTGATGATTAGCAATGTATTTATTATGTACCTCCTCCAAATGTCTGGAAGTATATATTCAAAACTGTAACAAAATCAATAAACAAATAATAAAAAACCTGTTTCTCAATTTTATGAGTTTTAATGTCGACAAAAGTACCTTTCTTAACTTCCATTTTAATGTTATAATTTTGATTCAATATAAGCACGTACCACTGGAAGAATATTCCTAGATTATTTCCTGAAGTGACCATCAGACACTCTTCGTTGCATAATTTCCCAATATATAAATCCCCAGATTAAAATACTACTTACACCTTTGAATTCTGTAGATGTTTACTTCTTTTGAAACTAACATATATTTGCCTATGTCTAACAATAACAGCTGAGTATGGAATCTTTGTTTTTTTATATTCACCAAATCTAACAGAAAGTACAGAATTATATTTAATTTTCAATCACAAATTGTGCTAAATTAAATGTATATATTTCATGCATATAGTACGACTTCTAGATCTTCTTTTCCATGTAACTAAAATATGTATGCCCTCTAATTTACATTTATAAATGATTACCATTAAAAAGAGAATAACAACAATAAAAAAAATCAGAAGTCCCATTCTTCAAAATCAAATAGAGATAAGCAAACTCATAAAAATAATAGCCATTTAGCAGGAGAGAAGGCATCAAAGGTAAGGCCTTCTTTTTGATGCTGATGATATATCCTTAAAAGAGTAAATCTTATTTTCATGACATTAATCAACTCTGCATTGACCATTATGGCAACTTCAGGTTCCTCAAAGATAGTGGTTTTGTGCTCTGATTTAATTTTCCTTACGTACTTGTTATGGATTTAGAAGTATACTAGCGTCAGAAGTGAAGAGAGAAGCAAAGAAACCCTGGAGAATTAAATAGATCATCATTTCATTCCCTTTTCCTCTCATTTCAGGTGGCTCTCTTAGTTGTTGATTTTGGATGGGCTTCTCAGCCCACAGTGACACTCAGTGGTGGTTGAGCAGACAACAGCAGAGAATTTGGGGAACAGAACCTCAAACAATGCTTATCCGGTGTGTTAGAATCTTAGGCATCTTATTTGAATCAATCAATATGCAATTGTCTTTTCAAGACTCTTATTATTAATGAGTATAACTCTTTGAACGCTGGTTCATCATCACAATCACTTTCATTAGGCATTTTACCAAAGAAGAAAACCGGCCCTGTTATTGTAAGTGTGTAAAAGATAAACATGTTTTATTAGAATGTTACACTCTCTATAACTTCAGAAAAAAATGTACACACATGCATTCACACTCTCCTACTTTCAATCTTGCCATCTGCTATATAGTAGTTACTCTCATGTGGCTATTGAATACTTGAAAAGTGACTAGTGAGACTAAGAAAATGAATTTTTAGTTTAATTTAATTTTAATTAATTTTAATTTAGCTGTAAAGATTGGTACATGATTAATTATTAGAAATCTTGTGAGTGCATTTGGAACAATTTTGACATGCGAACCTACTTTTTCAACTGAAAATTTTATAAAATTTTAATGCAGATAAAGTATTTGTGATGACAATTTAGCATACAAATTAAGATATAAATGTATAATGCACACTGGATTTCAAAGATTTAATAAGAAAAACTATATATCTTAATAATTTTATACTAATTTTAATATTTAAATATTTTATATACAATACATTAAAATGTTAACATTGATTCTTCCTGTTTCTTTTTGTTTTTGTTAATGTGACTACTAAAAAATTAATTTGTATATATTTCTGACATTATATTTCTATTAGGCAGGAGTTTTCTAGGTGGTACATTATCTAGACCCTTCTCCAAATATACTCGATTTAAACCAAACTTTAAATTTCTTGGGTTCCCGGTTTTTCCTAAGGTTGAAAATAGGAATAAGAGAGCAAGAAACAAAGATAATGTAACAGGCAGAGTTCTATGTTTTCTTGTTTTGCAGAAAGGCATCTTCACTAAATGATCACTTCTTTACATAATCTATTTAAGAGCTATTTATTAAGTGCCTGTGCTTCATACTAGGGAATGAAAGAAAAAATGCTCATATCTACTGAATCTTATAAACTAGGAGTACAGGCAAACACTGAAAACACAAACACACACATGTGTGAGGATAAACTGGGATGACTACATGCAAGAAGTGGCCTGAGTTCAACGACAGAATAACAGACTCAGAGGTGGACTCATTAGGGTTAACCGAAGAAGTGTTTTCTGAGGCTATGACTTTGAACCCAAGGCCTGTTATATGACTAGAACCTGGGCAAAGAACCAAGGAGACAGAGTTCAATGCAGAAGGAGAGCACCTACAATTAACTGGAGGTGGAAAAGAGCTTAATGTGGTTGAGAAATTACAGAGATGTCAGTGAGACTGTAGCTCAAGAAATAAGTATTGAAAGTGGCCAGAAATGTCTGGTGAAGTTCACAAGATCTGAATCTTTTGATGCCTTGCAAGTCAAGGCAAAGGATTTAGATTTTACTCAAAGTATAATAAAAGCCATAGCAATATTTTGAAACACATGAAAAAATATTTTGGTTTCATAACTTCAACTGTGTGGAAAGACTGGTAAGGAGAAAGACTACAAGAAAATTCATCTATTCAGACCATCCAGAAAGAGGGTATAATAGCTGTATGGATGTGACATGATAGTATTTTGGAATGTGGGGTAGGAAGGGCAGTACACATAGAGGAAGATTGAAACTTTTGCTATGTATGTGTATACATACTATATACCCTGCCTCACCTGAGATTATGAGCTCAGTGAAGACCAGGGTCTTTTATAATTCATCTTATAGAGATAGAGCCCAGCTTAGACATGGCACATAATAGATTATCAATAAACACTGATTTGTACATGCGTGTGTGTGTTTGTGTAAAACAGAATAAATATTTTTTCTGTCTCTCTATTACAGAATAAATAATTCTCTTTAGAATGGCATTTGAGATGCAATAAAGTATGGTTCCAAGCTATATTTTCAACCAACATTTCTCCCACCATTTTTTAAATACCAGATCAAGTGTATGCACCAATCACTTTACAGTAAGAGAAGAAGTCAGAGTAATGAGAGTTCATGTTTTGGTTTTGTACTCTAGATATGACAAGATGTATGTTATATCTCAGGTCCTTGCTAAATGTATGTTGACTAAGCAGATGCTCCTAAGACAAGATGGTGAACTGGGACTATGCAAAGTGATTGTTATAATCCTGCTTTTCCTTAGTATTCTCTATTTCTCCATGATGAAATTCTTACAAAAATCACTTTACATTCCTCCATGAACAAGAAAGAAGGTTATGTACCAGATGCAAGTTAAATTCTGCTTTTGTATACTATTGAAAAGTTGGCATCCTTCCTATCCCCCTAGAAACATCAACTGAGTTTACGAATACAACTTCATCTGGCACATCTGCCTATGAGCACAGGAAGTTAGAAACCAGTTTCGATTTAATTGGTATACCCCTCTGCTTTATCTCATTGGACAGAGGGATTAGGTAAATAAAGGTCAGTTCTGAAAAGTATAGCCAAACAAATGTGAAAAACATGCTTGTTTTCTAGATGGAATTAAGACCTATTCAGAGACAGCAATCATATATTTGTTGGAACACTGTTTAGAATTTTATTTTCAATATTACATACCTGTGAGATAAGTTTTCTTTTTCAGTATAAACAATGAATTGGATGGACAGTCAATAAAATATTGAATCAAAACAAGTTTCTGAAAGTTAATTTGACAAAACAGATAGTGTGTAAGAATTGGAAGTCGAATGACCTACTTGTGAATAATCAATTAGCATTTATAGTTAAATAGCAACAAATATATATACATATTTTTTCCTATGACACTTTCAAGTAAATATTATCCCCTAAGAGTATTATGCTGCTTGGAATGCATTTTTTTAAGTTATCTTAAAATCAATTTGCAACTCAACTTTTCAACTTCTTGCAAAATTGCAATGCATCAATCCAGAACAAACAACTCATCAGAACCCGGAAATACAGTGTGATCCCAATAATGAAAAATTATTAGCCACAGCCAATAATCAAGACAGGAATGCCAATGGCATTCAAAATCTTTCTTCACATATGGGTAATTATTGAAGAACGATGACAGTAATGCATCAGCAAGCAAAGATAATCTCTATTTTAAAGAACACGTTGTTTCTTACAGGAGATAGATTTTGCTGACTGATACTATACAAATGTAACAACCTGGAGTCCTAACATCCTAGATCACATAATGGTTAAGAGACATACTGATCCAGAACACAGCTAAGGTAGAATGTGTCTATATAAGCAAAAATATCAAAATGTCAGTCTATTTGGAAGTGGATTGTGTAGAAGACAGAGAACTTCATTCACTGAGATCCTGGGTACTTGAGTTCATCCTTTGGCTAAGGGGCAAAATCTCTCCACTGCCAACGTGCTATCCTTATGCTCAATGCCCTTCATTCTCTCTTGATGTTGCAGCCACTGCAGACACCCTATACTCTGCTTGCCAACATAATTTACATCCTAGAACTACCTTGATTTTCAAGACCTCAGTGAGAACTACTTTGCTGACTCCAACTTTAACACTCATTAGTCCCTGATACCTTCTCTCCTTCCCTGTTAATTTTAAGAGCACTTATAGTCTAAATTATGTATTTTAGCAACTATTACCATAAAACACTTTGTGTTTAATGTTACATTATGAAGGTCCATTTCAACTACTTAAATATATCTGACTTTTTTTTTTAAGTCAGGGTAAATGTTGTCATCACCTCACCCTATGTACTAATTCCCAATTTGATAAAACATGAGTATGAATCCCAGCAGCTCTATGACCTAGGACAAATAACTTACCTATTCTCAAAATGTTTGCTTCCTTATATTTAAAATAAGATAGCAATGCCTACCTTGTGAGTCTTCATGAGTTTTGAGGGCCTAAGACACTAAGTGCATGTAACACAGTTCTGTTTTTGAATAGATATGTCTCTTTTGTTCTTTTTTATTACCTAGAACTGTGTTGAAGCTACTGTAGAAACTCAATAATGAGCTGATTTTACACTTTATCTTCCTAATCCTTGCTATGACATTCTTTTTCTATTTTCTTTCAGCTTCAGGGCTGATGAAGGTGCATTTCTGAACTGGTATTAAAAGCGTGAGAGAGATTTATGTGAAACAACTGAAACATTTCAGTGTCAAAATACTCCCAAATACAGAACAACAGAGTATATCTATGTGCTCACTCTTGCAAGAAAGGAAGAAGGAGGATCTGGGGGAAATGGAATTGATAATGCTTCCTAACTGGATCCAATAAATTTTCCCAACTTCTCCAGAATATGAAAAAAAAAAAGTTGCTTTTCCATTTTGGTAATTTTTCAGTTATGAAAGAATTGGTGAGCACATTTGAGAAGATGCAATGACACTGTATAACAGAAGAAAAATAAAAGATAATAAGTATTTTTCCCATATTTTCATTGCCATTATCAAATACTGAAAGCCTCCTGCACAGATTACATAAAACTGCAATTAACCTACATATCCCTCAGTCTCTTTTGGACATTATACTTCTTGCGGAAAGCTGGAAAATAGACTACCTTGTTTGCTGTCATATCCCAAACACTGAGCACACTTTCTGATACTTAGAAGATGTTCAGGACACGTTTGTTGGGTGGTGGAGCTCCTTTATCTGCTAAAAGGCATGGTAGCTAATCTTGCTCATGCTAAAGTTTTCTACTTCATCTCTTTTGCCATGTATAAGAGACAATAAAATACAACAGAAAAGGCAACGTGGTTAGGTGGGGCTGAGTTAAAATGAAACTTGGTGCTTATTAGCTGAGTATCCTTGAGCAATTTACTAACCAAAATAAACATTGTGGCTATGAAATAACTTATGTGTCCCACCCCACCAAATTAATACATTTAATCCCTAACTTCCAATGAGATAGTATTTGGAGGTGGACGGGGCCTTTTGGAGTTAATTAGGTTTAGATAAAGTCATGAGGCGCTCATAATGGAATTAATGCCCTCAGAGGAAATACCAGAAATCTTCCTCCCTCCCTCTTTCCGTCTCTCCCTCTCTCTCTCTCTCTCTAAGAAGGCAACCATTAGTCATCTGCAAGGTAGAAAGAGAGTTCTTACCAGAGAATTGAACTGGCTGGCATCTTAATCTTGGGGCTTCCCAGCCTTCAGAACTGTAAGAAATAAATTCCCACTGTTTAAGTCACCCAGTCGATGTCATTTTGTTATGGCAGCCTAAGCTGACTAATGCAATTGTCCTCTTCATTATTAGCATTAGACATATCAATGATTTCCTCTTTTGCAGAATTAGGTAGTCACTTATCTTATATATACTCATTTTTAAAATCACTAATACAATTATGTTATTAACTAATGTTCATGTTTAACTGTCTCTTAGGTGTTTAGTTGTCTGCCCCACAGACAACACAAATCCAATACATACAAAATCGAGCATGCTATTCCACTACTCACAGTTTATCCCAATGAAAGGTACCACCACCAACACAATGTTTCAGCTAGGAACTTGAGAGTCTGTATTAGTCCTTCCTTGCACTGCTTTAACGAAATACTTCTGACTGGGTAATTTATAATTAAAAAAAGGAGAGATTTAATTATCTTACGGTTCTGCAGGCTATACAGAAAGCATGGCAACATCTGCTTCTGGAGAGGCCTCAGGGAGCTTTTACTCATGGTGGAAGGCAAAATGGAAGCAGGCATCTTACATGGCAGGAGAAAGACCAGGAGCGGGGAAGTGCCAAACACTTTTAAACAACCACATCTCATGAGAACTTACTATAGTGATGACAGTGCTAACGGGGAGCTGGGACGGTGTTAAACCACGAGAAACTGCCCCTATGATCCAATCACCTTCCACCAGTTCCCACCTCCAGCATTGGGGATTATATTTCCACATGAGATTTGGGTGGGGACATACATCCAAAACATACCAGAGTCATACTAAATTCATTAATCTGAATGGTGCTAATTATTTCTGCTTCTATTTAGCAGTTAACCCAAATTGTGTTTCCATTTTGATTTCTATTGCTCTTAAATTTGTTGTGATTGTCATCATTTTTTTCCTGGATTTCTCATGGTCTACAAACCATCCTTCTCCAAGTTACAGCTAAAATGATCTTTTTAAAATGCTTTCCAGGTGTGAATATTACTGTGCTTAAATTTTTGTTATTGTTAATGTAATAATAATAGTAATAGGCAGGTACTGAGTACTGATAATGTGCCAGACACTTTGCAAAGGGTAGAAAGGGCACAAAACAATGAGAAGAGGAGGTACTAAGCCACTAAAGAACTAATAAACAACTATAAAACACTTGGCTATGACTCTGTAATAATGGTATTTGAGAGAATGCTAAGAACTGAACATGGAAAGGTGGCTGGGATTAGATCATGAAGAGTTTTAAATGCAAAGACGTCTATAAGTGTATTTGCTATTACATTTCATTTTTTATATTTACCGGATGTTACAGACTTGAGTACCATTTTTTACTATCAAAGAATCCTGTATCTCTATGAAACTCATCACACAGCAGTGCCTAATGAGAAGGCAAATTCATAAGAGAAAAAGGAAAAATAAATAAATTTCAGAAGCAGAGAGATTTAATGATTACCTATTCCATCAAGCATATTGATTTTAACATCAATCACTCTATAACAATCATTACTGTACTAAACAATTTAGTCACATTTTCATCCAAACTGGGCCCATAAAATACTAGTCATATCAAGAGCAATAGGGGACATAGTAATAAATTTAATAATCAGTAAGATATTTGTTACTATTAGGGTAGAAGGCTCAGAATAAGAAAAAGATTATACAGATCCCTTCCAAGCAATGAACAAGAAAGACCCAGAACACAGAAACCTCTTGATAAAGTTGGTAGCACTAAAAACAGTAAAATGTTTATTTTCTGCTTCATCAAGTAAACAGGAATCAATATTCTTGGTAACCCTAAATACATTTACTGATTTCCTTCTTATATATAATAAAAATTTGTCTCCTTTTTTTCCCTTCCTTCCGTCCCTCCTTCCTTTCTCTTTCTTTTCTCTTCTCTTTCCCTTCCCTTCCCTTCCCTTCTCTTCCCTCCCCTCCCCTCCCCTCCCCTCCCTTCCTTTCCTTTCCTTCCTTCCTTCTTTCCTTTCTCTTTTCTTTCCTTTCCTTTCCTTTTCTTTTCCTTTCCTCCCTTCCTTCTCTCTCTCTCTTTCTTCGTCACTAGAACCCAATTCCAAACCACTACCACATTAAATCTGTTTTATGAAGCCAGAGTGTTCTTTTCACAGCTTCGTAACATTCAAGCAGCTTTCTACTGCTGTAAGATAAGAACCAACTTCCCAACAGGCCCTCCAGGCCCTCTCAGCTCTGGCCTTTATCCTCTTGCAGCCCCACTGCCTCTGAACCTGAGTGCCTGGCTTTCCCAGCCCACTCTCTCCCCACCCCATTTCCCTGCACCTTCTTGCTCCTGCCCTCAGATCCTTGCAAGGATTTATCCCTCAGTGGAGATGACCCCAGCGTTCTCGTAATCTATTTCCACGCGTCTCTCAGTCTCAATATCAATTTCCAAGAAGCTCAATAAAAGCAATTATTACTTCTAAATCACCAATACCTTTTTCTAATATTTTTCTTCAGTTATTGTGAAACATTTTAAAACTTTTTTTCTTGAAGTATAAAACAAACAGAAGAAAGGGTGCATAAGAAAATTGTAGAGCTTGAAAATTTTTTTACAAAGTGAGACTATCATGCTTTATTTGATTTTCAATGCAATTAACTGTGATTTTTATTAAACACTTGCTCTGTGATTAGTGTTTAGGGCACTGTGAAGGGCACAAGCAAATCCTTAAAAAATTGCTTCTTGCCTTCATAGAGATCAACCTTTGATGATATCTACACTGTCACTGGAAGCAGGAATGGCTAGAAATGACTCACTCATCCATTTATTCATCTAGCATTTATTAAATAATTACTGTGTGCAAAAGATTGCTCAAAAGACACAAATTCTGTTCCTGCCCTCATTGAGCTCAACTAAGTGACTAATGTGTGAAATATATGACAGGGAGATTGCGTTTGTTATGAAATTTCATGCAAACAAATAGTAAGCCTAATTTAGCAGAATGGGACTGAAGTTTCTTAAGTTTTCTAAAGAGAGGGAAAGATTTTAAAGAAAATGACAGTGAAACTAAGACCTGAAAGTTCAAGGAGAGTTAGCCAAGAAGGAGAGATAAAGGATAAAATCTCTTTCAGGCAGAAGCCAAAGCATCTGAAAAGGCGCAGAGGGAAGAAGGAGCTAGGTGCATTTGCTAGTTGCATTTGGGGGGTTGAGCATATCTGAGTCTTGCTAGAGTATTAATACTTATGAGTTGGAGAAAGTGCCTGTCTGGTGACTAAATTAGAAAGAGGGAGCCAACAAAGCCTGCTCTTACAAACATGTTTATATCTACAGTCCAATACTACCTGTCTCTCAGGACTTTTTTTTTCCAAATCAAATTATAAAATCCATATGATAATTGCAGCGCAGATATTCTGAAAACTAAGCTGCAAAACTCAAGCACAAGTACTGTAAAGGCTGCTTGGACTAGTCTTCGGGGACGATATGCAATTATCTAAAGTGAGAGGTGAAATGGGAAGATATTGACAAAGCAGGACTTACTGAATCCAGGAGGACCAGGCAGACTGTGATTATGACATCAATAAAGCTTGTGCCCAGGGCAGGATTTAATATGTACAGAAATAGTCTTAATATAGAGGTGTTTCTTTCCATTGTGGGCCAAACAGAAAATTTCTAATAAAATGATATGCTATCATCTATTCACCCTGCTTTACACATCAGCTTCATGCTCCAGGTTTGCTCTATTATCTTAATAGTGATGGTCAGAGAGGACAGGAAGCTGCTGTCATACGTATAAGGATAGAATAGATATTGCAACCAGTTGCTCTAACCACTCTGATACTTGCTACTTAATCATGTAGGAAATAGTCCTTGCTGTGGATCTGGTACAGGCACCAGAGGTATGAAGTTGATTGAGAGATATAGAAAGTCTTTTCTAATGGATCTTGCCTTAAAGAGATAGATAGACAATAGGTATGTGAACAGGTGAATTAGGTGACTTCAAGTAGTAATACATGAAGAAGTGAAAATAAGAGAATTGCAACAGATAGGAGTTAGGGAATGCTCTCTGGATAAAAATATTTGACTTGAAACTTGACAAAAAAGAAGGAAATGGACCAGGACAAGAACTGGATAGCAGAGGAAACATTATGGCCTAAACCTGGGAGGCGGAGCTTGCAGTGAGCTGAGATCCGGCCACTGCATTCCAGCCTGGGCGACAGAGCGAGACTCCGTCTCAAAAAGAAAAGAAGAAGAAGAAGAAAGACTTAAGTAGGATTGAGCTTTCAGCTCTTTGCAATCACAAAAAGGTGGCCCATGTCAAGGGAGCATAGAGAGGAAGAGAGAGGAATGCAGAAAACACATTCACAGAAGCAAGCAGGTGCAGGGTGATTCAGGTTTTGTGTCTAGGTTAACAAGTTTGAATTTTTTTCTAAGACAGTGACTTGATTTATATTTATAAGAAGATTATTCTAGCAGTGTTATGGATACATTTTTGTAGAGAAAGATAAGTGTAGAAGTGTGGAGACTGGTTGGGAGGCTACTGCAGTAATTCAGACTAGATATGCTCAAATAGGTTGAAATAGGTTGGTAGCAGTGGAGACAGAGAGAAGTGGTCAAACTCAAAATATATTTTATAGGTAGAGTTGAGAAGACATTGTGATGGATTGAATGTGGGGTATAAGGGAAAGAGAGGCATCAAGGAAGATTATTCATTTACTAGTTTCTGCAAATTGTAGGTGATGGTGTTAACTTCTTGAGAAAAAAGGCCTACTTTCTGACAGCTGTTAAAGCAATTATAAAGTGATGTTGAGCCTGCTGTAGCATTATATTCTCCAATTAATTGTGGGGAAAATTGCTTATCATTCGGAAGGAAAAAAAAATAAAGAGCAATGTGGGATAGTATAAGGAAAGATGAGTGTTGTGAATGAAACTATTCAAGTCTCTCAATGAACTTAGCTGGTACCTACTGTCCCCAGCAGCCACCAGAGGCTTCACCAGTGGATCTACCAACATAGCTCGCTTCTGGGCTGGGGCAATTTGCTTCAAAGTCGGGGCCAGTTTTCTGGTGGGGCTTTTGTGACACAACCACAATGTGAAAGTTTAAGAGTTTTTAGTAATTACAGATCTTAGAGGGTACACTGCACCGTGAAAGCCACACACATGAGGGTCAGGGAGGGAAGGCAGAGAGATAGAGATAGAGATAGAGATAGAGATAGAGATAGAGATAGAGACTGAGATAGAGATAGAGATAGAGATAGAGACAGAGATAGAGACAGAGAGAGAGAGAGATAGAGAGAGAGAGAGAGAGAGAGAGAGAGAGAGAGAGAGAGATTAGGGAACCATGGGCCAATGGCTTTATTGGGTCCAAGACATTATCCAAACAGGTTTCTTGCAGGTAATTAATTGGTAAGTTTAAAGCAAGTAGGCACTAGTTCTGCAACATCATCTGTGACAGGGGAAGTCACTTTTAGTTTATAGGTTAATGTCTGCATGATCCTTTTAAAGGAAGTGGTAAGAAAGCTGGGCACCCAGCCTGCTAGGCAAGAGAGATGTCACTAAGTTTTACCTCCAGCCACCGACTGCAGCCACTTGGGTGGGGTATAGTATTAGAAACTGGGTCAAGGGTGACAGAGTCCTGCTTCTGGTATAAGAAAGCTAAGCTTATATTTAAAAATGGATACTGTAAGAACATAGAATTATAAGCACTCACTACTATGGGAAATGCGTTCCATCTCATAGGCTGATCCCATCTTCCTGGAACTGGCTGTCTGGATCACTGTGGCAAGAACGATTGTGGAGCCCTATATGACATATTAGGAAATAATGTAGAGACTTTGCTAAACCAACAATAAAAATAAGGAGGGAAAGGTTGGCATAGCTTTCAGGTATCTATGAAAGTAAAGTGCACATGCCTATTGACTAAAACACCAAAAGCAATGGCAACAAAAGCCAAAATAGACAAATTGGATCTAATTAAACTAAAGAGCTTCTGCACAGCAAAAGAAACTATCATCAGAGTGAACAGACATCCTACAGAATGGGAGAAAATCTTTGCAATCTACCCATCTGACGAAGGGCTAATATCCAGAATCTACAAAGAACTTAAACAAATTTACAAGAAAAAAACAAACAACCCCATCAAAAAGTGGGCAAAGGATATGAAGAGACACTTCTCAAAAGAAGACATTTATGCAGCCAACAAACATATGAAAAAATGTTCATCATCACTGGTCATCAGAGAAATGCAAATCAAAAGCACAATGACACACCATCTCATGCCAGTTAGAATGGCAATCATTAAAAAGTCAGGAAACAATAGATGCTGGAGAGGATGTGGAGAATTAGGAAAGCTTTTATGCTATTGGTGGGAGTGTAAATTAGTTCAACCATTGTGGAAGACAGTGTGACGATTCCTCAAGGATCTAGAACTAGAAATACCATATGACCCAGTGATCTCATTACTGGGTATATGCCCAAAGGATTATAAATCAACCATTGTGGAAGACAGTGTGGCAATTCCTCAAGAATCTAGAACTAGAAATACCGTTTGACTCAGCAATCCCATTACTGGATATATGTGGCCAAAGGATTTATAAACCATGATACTATAAAGACACATGCACATGTATGTTTATTGCAGCACTATTCACAATAGCAAAGACTTGGAACCAACCTAAATCTCCATCAATGATAGACTGGATTAAGAAAATGTGGCACATATACACCGTGTAATACTATGCAACCATAAAAAAGGATGAATTCATGTACTTTGCAGGGACATGGATGAAGCTGGAAACCATCATTCTATGCAAACTATCACAAGGACCAAAAGCCAAACACCACATGTTCTCACTCATAGTTGGGAGGTGAACAATGAGAACACATGGACACAGGGCGGGGAACATCACACACTGGGGGAGGGATAGCATTAGGAGAAATACCTAATGTACATGAGGAGTTGATGGGTGCAGCACACCAACATGGTATATGCATACCTATGTAACAAACCTGCATGTTGTGCATGTGTACCCTAGAACTTAAAGTATAATAATAAAAAAAAGAAAGTAAAACGAAAAGAAATATCATTGCATTTAGAGTCCACTAGGATACGGCTTAAAATCCTTTGGGTAAGTTCTTTCATTTCCATGATCTTCTGTTTTCTCATATACAAAATGGAGATACAAATCTAAATGTAACATATGTGAAGGGAAGACTGAATGTTCTAAAATATGTCAAGTGCCTGACATTTAAAAGACAATAAGTACTAACACTCTTTCTCATTAAGAGAGAATTATCTATCTATCTATTTATAATGTACACACACACACACACACACAGAAATATATACATTTACACACAAACACATAATTCTCTGATGGATCAAACATTTTGAGTTACCCCAAACATGTTAAAGAAAATGTGTCCACCATATTTTCTCTGTCACTTTCAGATCTCTAATGTCATTTCATGGGAAGAGGAATCATAGTAAGGTTATAGTCCCAGTTATGGAATTTTAACTTCATTGTGTGAAAAACTCTATTCTTCCCAAGTGGCTTCAAGCTTTTAGATAAATTAAAATAATTCAATGAGAATGATTATGATGATGAAGATTACCTTCAAAATAAATAGAAAGAGATAGGCATCTGGAAGAAGAGTCTTAGTGCCCTGAGGAGCTGACTTAGAATAGCCAGTATCTACACATCTGTTTTTTCAGTGTAATACACTTTTCCTTTCTTTCTTTTTTTATTTATTTTTTTCCCTTTTAGGTTGAAAGTGACAGAGTGGATGTAGAATTAAAGGACTCGTGCAACTAAGAGAACTCATTACAAGGTAAACAAATGCTTTCATACTGAGCTTAAATCAGGTCTGCACCCCTTAAAGTCAGGTCATACCTCTAATCTGCTAAAAAATCTAACTTTAAGGGGCCCAAACCCGACTTAAGGTCCATATGGAAGCATTTGTTGACTCCCTTCGGAAACTTACTGCCACAGTCACAGAAAATACTGATGTACTTATTATGTCCCCAAGGTCCTTGCTACCCTTCCCCCCTCTTCCCCCTACCTCATCTCCTCCTGCTGCCTTCTTGCTGCTTCCGTGCTGTGCTGTGCTTGTTGACTTCCCTCAACACACGGAGCATACCCTCATGCACATGACTATTGACTAAAACACCAGCAGGCCCTTTTCAGCTACTAGTCCCTCTGCCTGAAATGGTCTTCCTCTAGATGTTCTCAAGGCACAACCCTCATTTTCTTCAGTTATTGACTTAAAAGGCCCTTTCATTTAAAATGAATTTAAAAGCTACTCATTTAAAATGTCAACACCTCCATGATTTGTTACATCATTTTTTCTTGATATGACAAACGTTCATTTTTATCAAACATAATATACAGTACTTATGTATATTATTTATGTTCTATTTACTTCTTTAGAATGGAAGCTCCACCACATAACTTTTTAAAATGTTTTGTTCACTGCTGTATCCCTAGGAATATAGTTTGGATTTGTGTCCCCTGTGTTGGACACAAATCTCATGTAGAATTTTAATCCCCAGTATTGGAGGAGGAGCCTGTTGGGAGGTGATTAGATTATGGGGCAGATTTCCCCTTTGCTATTCTCATGATAGCGAGGTCTGACGAGATTTGGGTGTTTAAAAGTATACAGTACTTCTCCCGTCTCTCTCGCTCCTGCTCCATCCGTGTAAGAAAAGCAGGCTTCCCCTTCACCTTCTGCCATGATTGTAAATTCCCTCAGGCCTCCCTGCTATGCTTCCTGTACAGCCTACAGAACCGTAAGCCATCTTTTTTTTTTTTTTTTTTTTTTTTTTGAGACGGAATTTTGCTCTTTCTGCCCAGGCTGGAGTGCAATGGCGGGATATCAGCTCACCGCAACCTCTGCCTCCCGGATTCAAGCAATTCTCTTACCTCAGTCTCCCAAGTAGCTGGGATTACAAGCATGCGCCACCACACCTGGCTAATTTTTTGTATTTTTAGTAGCGATAGGGTTTCACTATGTTGGTCAGCTGGTCTCGAACTCCAGATCTCAGGTGATCCACCCGCCTCAGCCTCCCAAAATGCAAGGATTAGAGGTGTGAGCCACCGCATCCGGCTAAACTGTTTTTCTTTATAAATTACCTAGTCTCAGGTAGTTCTTTATAGTAATGCAAGAACGGACTAATACAACCAGCATATAGAGTAGTGTCTGGCAGTTAGTAGGTACTCAGTAAATATTTGTTGAATGGCTAGAACACTACAAGCCTTGTGCATGGATTCTCTGCATTTAACACAGTCAGTCACTATGGCTAAAATGTGATATCCTCTTTATGATGCAGCCTCTTAAGGAGCAGGATCTTCAGACTGACTGACTTTCCGGGTTGCCTTGGTATATGATTTTTATACATTTAATCCTATTTTTTGAAAAGTGTTCCAAGATGATTTATTTTTTATCTTGTTTAATAACATCTGATAATTATAGTTGGATCTTTGATTAATAAATAATTGGGAAAACTGTTCTGACATCCATAAAAAGAATCATGTACTTACTATGGCAACTTTGTATTGACCTCTGACTAAGAAATGGATACGTAAATGGAACTACTGGTTAGGATCTGCATTCCATGGTCGTGCTGACATTTAACTATAAATTACAGGGAAGAAGGGAGGCACGGTATTTGTTAATTTAGATGCAAAATGTTGAATACTTCTGTGCCAACTGCTCTGGACTGTCCCTTACTATGATATGTCTTAATGTATTTAAAACCTCAGAAGAGATTTTAAAGAGCTTAACAGGAAAGAATATAGCATGAGCTCCCTCTTACCATAAAGTTACAATTCATGCTGCTATTTTTTTCGACACAACATACCACCATTATGAGAAAAATTGCTGTTGAAGATGTGATAAACACAAACAAGATTTTACATATGTTTAATTATGTAAATTGTGAAAGATAATGTCCCTACAACAGTTTGATATTTGATGAGTATGGACATTGAAAATAACGGCATGCTATGAGCACTAATCTCATAGGAAGAAGCACTGCTAACATGTAGGGTAGTGCATCCCCTTCTAGCCACTGTCATCACATGGCACCACACACCAAAAATATGCCCACTTCACAAAAGAAAGAGCTAAGAATCAAAGAGGTCAGAAGATTTGCCAGTGGTCACAGAGTTAGCAAGTACAAATGTTGAAAGTAGAATTAAAGCTCCTGGTCTCAAAGCTTCCATTCCTTCCACTCTGCCCCAGCAACTTCTATTACTGTCACATGTATTCCTACCCCATGCAAACTTAATTATGTGCTTCAGCACCACCACAGCGCAAGAAAAATTGAAACCAGTGAATTCTGATTGTATGTTCAGCACTTGGCATATCATAGCCAATCAAATACACATTTGTTTTCCTTATCCATTGGATGAATAAAATTCCAACCAAAGATTTCATAATTTTCAGCACACAGAGCGCCTCTGTCCAGTTTGAACAGACTGTGCCTAACCGGCATAGTACAAATTGAAGGCTGTCTAAGCCATCTTTCACACTAAAGTGCTGATTAAATAATCCTCACCCTAGCCTTACAGACCCAAACAGATATGACAAATTGCCACTCTTATTTTAAAAAATGAAGGGGCAGTGGATAGGCATTTTTGATATAAGCACAAAGAGAGAAGAAAGAAAAATTGTCTAAGTTCAGGCTGCAATTATTCTCCAAGTGCATATGAAATACAGAATAGAAGATGAGAAAATGATGAGCTTCATATACAGAGCAGTAAAGTACTTTGAAGCGATGTGTATTCTTCCGCCTCTCTGAACTACATTCAAGTAAGAAAAACCACAGTTCCATAAGCTTGAAAAATATTAAATCAAATAAATTTCATGCACTGATTTTTTTTTTTTTTTTTTTGCTTTGCTTCTTTATCACTGATACAGGACAAGATAGATAATTCTAGACTGATTGTCAGAATACTTGGGTACTAGTTTTGGTTTATCAGTTAATAATTATTTTGAACTTGGATAAGTCTTTTCACCTCTTGCCACCCCCCTTTACTGAATCGTTTGATATAAAAAATAGAATAGGGGTAGAATGCAAATGGTACAATGTTTGTTTTAAGTACAACATAGGGGTTCACTGAATCTACCTGAAAAAAGTTTGTTAATTAAGAGTGCACGCTCTGGAATCAGAGTGTATGGATATGAATACTCCCTGTTATTCACTGTTTGCAAGAGTTTGGGAATTGTTAGTTAAACCCTTATGGCTTCCATTTCTCATTTGTAAAAGGACAATAATAATAATAGCTTGTACCTTAAAGTAATTTTTGTAAATGAGTTAACTCATGTAGAGTACCTAAATTAAAGTAAGGTGTTCAATACATGTTTTCTGTTTCATAGTATTATATTTTATTCATATTGTTGTGGTCATTACTGAAATTAAAATAGTTTGTAGTTCTTTTCTGGGTTCTGCTACTTGCTAGCTATGTAACTTGGGACCCAGTGATGAACCTGAACTCCTTATTTTGGTTTCTTCACTGTGAGAAATAGTTAATGGCAAGTGTGCCAGGTTACTGGGTGAATCAGCCATCTTATAGGTTGAGTTTATAGTATATAATGTATGTTAAATCACTGGAAGTTGATGTGATCCCTTTTGCTCCCACCTCCTATGATTACAATTTTCTCATGTAATGACCCCAGTGTGTAGGGCTTATTTCAATTGACCATCAATTCCAGAGCTTCTAGATAGCACTACCCCTTATTAGGTTTTGACTCCACTGACCAAAACTACACAACAAAAGCAGTACAATTAAAGGGACACACTGTACCCTCCCTTCCTTCCACATGTGTCACTGACACTGCCATAACAAAGGGAAGGAGCTCCAGAGAAGTCAGCCTCATGCAAGAAAGAGGAGAATGTCATTTAGGAAAGGTGAAGTTGGACACAGGTACCACGGAAGTTGCTGCAGAGAGCCCTGAAGATCAGGAGAGTAATATGGTTGGCAATGTACTCCAGAGTCCCCTCTCCCTGGAAACCTCATTCTATCCCTATTCTATTTTGTTTTCATCAAAAGATTCAGTAAAGGGTGGTAGTAAAGATAAAGATGTTCATATATTTTCAGATGAAGCTTGTCTGTTCCACTTCAACTTTTTAAAATTAGTCCACTAGGGTTGAAGAAGCAGATGCTGATTCCAGGCCAAAAATCTAAAACCCACTTTTGAGACTGCTCCAAAAAACTAAGTATGTCTGAATCTAAAGCTTGTGTTCCTAACTACTGCGTTCTCACTGTCTTCTGCAAGTTCTAACATCAAGGATTCCCCATTCCCTCTGTGACAGCATGCATCTGCTTGAAGCTGTCTGAGGAACGGAAGTCCCCTCTGACAGCCAGAACTCCAGCATATTTTCTCCTTAGAGTTCTCTCAGTCCTCTTACCAAAGAAGAAGAGAGACTTGAAGAAAACTTTTAAGCCTTTACAACTCTGTTTCTCAGGCTAACTTCCAATTAAAGAATCATACAGTCTACATAAGGTTATTCTATACGCGTTGAATGTTACACTTTCCGAAATTGATCTCTTGTTGACTAGCTCACTTAGTTTTCTAAAAACAATAATTTAGCAACTAGTGAAAAAACTAGGTCCAGAAATGATCATTTCTTTAATTTAAGCTTAATTAATAATATTTATGATACTTTCCAGGGAACATGCAGACATCCAAATATTTTCTTGTCAATGCAACCATAAAATATGGAAGTATTTTAAATGTCTACCTTACACATATGTATATAAACAGTATTGTTTGCTTCTGTGCCTATCTCTCATATCATCTAGATTCATTGTCTTACCTCTCCTTAAATTTAATTTTTGTTACATCTACCCTAAAACTTTATGCCAGTAATTATACATTTTTATATTCTCCTAAATAAGCCGTGGTATTTTATCCCTCAGTACCTCTGGACAGACTCTTTCTTCTTTCTAAAATGCACGTTTTTATGACCCAGAAATAGTCAATCTCTGTCTCTCTCTCACTCACTCCCGTCCCCCCAACTTGTGTGAATAATTTTCTCTCTCTCCTCAAAGAAATTTGACCATCACATTCATTTTCTGTTTTGACTGTACCATGTGCTTATCTCTGTTGAAACAGTTATTACCATATTTTGTAGTTATTTACTTTAAGGTCTGTTTCTAACTGAAAGTTCTCTGAAGTTCATTTTCCCTATACAGTTGTTTTTTGTCTACATTTCTTTGGAGTTTTTCCTAATGTCTATCCCATAGCAGGTCCTTAATAATTATTGACTGAGAGAATAAATGATCATGCACTATAAGGTTGGATGTAGAAGATGACTGTTTTTCTAACAGAATAATATTGAGAAATGAAAAACTGTATAGGCCCAATCCCATAATATTTCATATGATAGTTTTATGAATAGCTAATATCAATCTTAACAAACTTATTCCTATGCTGATATGTGAATGAGCTGGCTATTAATTGTGGTATTTAAATAATCACATGTTTGCATTCATATTTACCTGTATCAACTTTTATCAAGTTCTCTGCCCAAATTGAACAAATTATAGTATATTATTTTCCTTAAGGGACTAGATACATTTTAACTGAGACATAAATCCAGATTCAACAATTTGCTTGAAGAAGCCAGTTGGATAGAGTTGCATTGCTGGTGAGATTTGGATGATGATTCATGGCATTTATGCCATGATGAATTTTACTCTCTGGATAGTCTCTGGTGTTCCACTTACATCTAGTTATTGAAAAATTAATAAAAGTTAAAACCTAGGATAAGCCATCATGTGTTAAAAAGGCCTAAAACCTTGGTCTGACATTTTAGAACACCTGTGTTTTCAGGGAGCAGCTTGGTAGCAGAGCCATGTGCTGGCTTATGCTTGTATTGGGTAACATGAGGTCCAATTTATATTGTCTTTAAATTGGCAATTTTGGCCCCATCTTCCTGTGTTTGCCCTTCTGACTGTACAGAACAATTTTGCTATTCTAAATAATTCAGCTCTACCAGTTTGAGTGAATGGTGCCTTAACTACTGTTTCTACTTCCTCCAAACCACCCCACACCTCAACTCATTTTTCTAGAATGATATCAGAGTGATCTTTTCTAAATACAAATCAATCATGTCACACCTTGTATAAAAACCTGGTGTGACATCCCATTTCTCTTAGAATCAAGAAAAATATTATAGCTTTTCCTTCAAGGTCTCTGTGGTAAGGCCTGTACCAAATTCTCCAGCCTCATCTCCTTCTATTCTCTCCTGTTACTCCTTTGCTACAGTCACATTAATTTCTTTCTGCCACTCATACTTGTTAAGCTCCCTCCAGAGGGCCTTTGAATATAAATTTCCTTTTGCCTGGAATGCCAGTCTCTCGTTTCTTTCCTGACTAAAAAAACTTTCTATAAGTTTTCATCTACTACATACAACCCTTGGTAATGTTTACCACATTTGCAATTCAGCATATGTTTGTGGAATTATTTGATTAATCATACCCTCTTCAACTTGTTTATAAACCTTTAAGACCAGGGAACGTATATCTTATACTCACTATAGAATATGCAACATCTAGCATGTAGTCAAAAATATTTAATAAATAGACATATCAAAATGAAAATAATGTCCATCTTCCATCATTGAGGTGATGGCTTCATTTCAGTAATAAGTTAGGAGAAAAAAACAATATAGAGCACCAAGCCTAAACTTCATGACACTGAAAAGTGTTGATTTTGGCACTTTCTGCAAATGTTATCCTTGGTCAGGCCAAACAATAATAATAACAAAATGAATAAAATTAACAGCAACAATAAAACAGCAGCATCAAAAGCAACCGTGAGTTAGCAGTGGTAATAATGATGATGGCTACAGTGTGAGGTCCACTAGGTTCTAGAGTTGACTTCATAGAACATTCCAAATCCATGCCACAAACTTCCAAGCTTAGTTGTATTTTGCTTAATAGAAGGAAAATTGAGTCTTGGGAAGATGACTCAGTTACTGACTTACTGTTAGAACCTATACCTATTTTACTATGAAATCACACTTTATTCTACTACTCTTCAACATTTCATCCATAAGCATTTCTAAGCTGGATATAAATACTGAAAGGTATATATTAGTCATTCCTCAGAAAAGTGTCTGTAATGTTATGCCACGTATTTGTGAGCCATTTTGTCTTGTTATATTGTATGATGTTTGAAGGGGGAGGGAGTGAATGTCTAATTAGGTAATTATTTTTCTAGTACACCACTATTGATATGATGCTCAATAAATGTTTGAGAAAGTGAAATTTAAATGTTTTGGCATCTCTTATAAAAATGGGTGGCATTCATTCAAGTAGAATATATTATTAACCTCACTTATGATCATTGCAAATGTAGACAATTTTTTTCATCTGCTTCCAAAATGCATTTTTCACTATGTATCTACAAAGTTCTGAAGGTAAACAAAAAAAAAAAAAAAAAAAATCCAGTTTGGTAATATTAACTAACGGGTATCTAATGACACCATCCTATTAAAGGCAATCCTTATATATACTTTATAATCCTAAAGTAGGTGAATTAGTGATTATTTCTATTACCTAAGTATATTTTACTTGCAAATTATGGAGCTATTTGGGATTTTGGAAATATCGTTCAACTTAAAAAATAAAGCCCTGTAAGAACTTTAATCTTCTAAAACATGAATATTTAACAAATAGAGAAAACCTATAGTCAATTGCTGAGATGAACATCTCAGTACTCTGAGATACCTTGATCAAGCTTCCATTTCTAATCTGTTTCTCAGAAAGCATTCAAAACACTCAGAATGTGTGTGTATGAGTGCGTGTGTATTCATGTATGAGTGTGTGTGCACATGCTTAGGATGGAGAGGAGAGGGACCACTTAAGTTTTACTCATTCTTGTGGCTAGCCCAGTTTTCCAAGTATTTTCTATCATAACTGAAAGTCTGATTTAACAAAAGCTCAGCTCCTCAGCCTTACTGAACAAAATAGAAGCTGGCTTTACACCGAGACAGCACAGTGAGGCAGATAAACATCAAGATCATAGTCTTAATTTCCACTCAAGTACTGGCTCTGTCACTTACAGAATTGAACATTTTTGGAAAATAATTTATTTCCACCTGAAACTTTGTTTCCTCATCTACAAAACTGAGTTTCATAATAGAATTTATCTTGTAAGATTGTAAGGCACTTTTAATGAAGCAATGGCTGTGAAAGTGCTTTGCAAATTATAAAATGTAATGTTTATAAGTTTGCATTTTAAAGTTAGGAAAGAGAGAAGAAAATTGTTAGGGTTTATCCAGTTAATTGACTACTGAATATTTTTAGATTTCAGTAAAAACCAAGAGAGTAAAGCTGAATATGGGTACCAGTTTACAAGCCTGAGCCCCATAGTCTGTGTCATACTAGTATGTGATCTTGGTAAGTTACTTCACCTTTATGATTTTCAATTTTATCATCTGCAAAACAGAAATAAAATTCCCCTCAGAGTATATTTGTAAGCATACAATAAAAAAGTAAAGGTGAAGTTTCCGGCACAATGAATATGCACATCTCTTTTTATAAAGCATTTTTTGCTCTAAGGTCCTAGTTTACACCATCTAAACACTGTAGAAAGCTTACTGGATGGATGAATTTTTTTTAAAGAAAGATAAAATAAAAATCAAATGTAGAATTTAAAAAAAAGAGAAGGAAATAATTCTAAAGATGGTGAATACTGTCTTTATAGTTTGCGTAGGAATAAATTGGACTTGAATTTAATGTGTTTCCATGACAATTGAACATTTCTTTCCCCTTCAATGAGAGCATTAAACAAAAAGTAGATGAAATATAGAGCATACACTGGCATTCCTCTGGGGGAATTTGTAGGCTAGTCTTGTCTTTTGTGTAGATGAAGAACTGAGGAAGATAATTGGCTGATGCATTTCATATTTTCAAGAAGATGAGAAAAAACTCTTGTTCCTCCCTTTGGGAGCAAAATGTCAAGCAAATAAATGGAAATGTGGCCCTCTACCATGTGCTTTTGGTGATGATTCACTGCCTCAGAGCATCCTGAGTTTAGGACCAGAGCTAGGCAATTTTCTTCCCCAAACTACATTTAAACAAGTGTGCTTTTAAAGATAACTGTAATAAAATCTAATGTTTTGGGTCACAAACTATTTACAGCAAGAGCCATGGTTTTGCTGGTACCATTTGCGAAAGATTCTCCCTAAGACCACCTCTCGCAGGGTGGTTTCTGGACCCTACTCACAGCAAAGGGCCCAGTCCCAGGCAGATTTTGGTGTTCTCCTCTGCATACCCCTCATACATTCATCATGACAGTAAACACAAAGTATTGGTGTTCTATTGAATTCTCTGATCTCCGTCAGAATGTTATTTTTTTTAGTACAGGCACTAAACTTGTTTTTATCTCTGTATTTCCAGAACCTAGGAAATAGCCAGACACAGGATCTCAGAATTTGCTGGTTGAACAAATGCATGCTATACTTAGGCTTTATCCTTCTTGGACATGTTGTGGCTTCATCATTACCAGAGGCAAATTGTCAGAGAAAGTAACAAGTAAGCGATATTAGGAAATGTAATAATGATTTAAATAAATCTCCTTTGAACATTCTTATCTATAGAGAGCTTGGAGGTTCTTCTCAGTTTATTGGTTGTATGGTTTTTAAATATTAAAATTGTGATCATTAAGATGATGTACTTTTCAATCAGACTAACTTGAACTTATATTCTAGCTTCTATACATTAGCCTTCAGATAGGAAAATGATGGCTTTTTATTAAGTCACTAGAAGGTGGCAAAACTTAAACTCACAAGATTATTTAAGAATACAGTCAACCCTCCATATCTATGGGCTCTGCATCTGTCATGGTGATCTGTGATCTTTGACGTTACTATTATAACTGTTTTAGTTTGCCACAAACCGTACCCATAGAAGACAGCAAACTTAATTGATAATGTGTGTTCTGACTTCTGACTTCTCTACCGACTGGTCTTTCTCCTGTCTCTCACCCTCTCCTCAGACCTCCCTATTACTTGAGACACAATGATATTGAAATTACACCAATTAATAACTCTACAATTGTTCCTAAGTTTTAAAGTGAAAGGATGTAAACATGTCTTGCACTTTCAATGAAAAGCTAAAAATGAATAAGGCTAGCGAGGAAGGTGTGTTGAAGCTGAGACAGAACAAAAGTTAGGTCTCCTGCGCTAAACAAACAGCCAAATTGTGAATGCAAAGAAAAAGTTACTGAAGGAAATTAAGAGTGCTACTCCAGTGAACACACAAGTGACAAGAAAGTGAAACAGCCTTATTGCTGATCTGAGGAAAGTTTTAGTGATCTGGATAGAAGTCAAACTAGCTACAACATTCCCTTCATCCAAAGCCTAAACCAAAACAAAGCCCTAACATCCCTTCAGTTCTATGAAGGCTGACAGAGGTGAGGAAGCTGCAGAAGAAAAGTTTCAAGCTATCAGAGGTGGCTTCATGTTTAAGTAAAGAAGCCATTGCCATCGCATAAAAGTGCAAGGTGAAACAGCAAGTGTTGATGTAGAAACTGAGGCAAGTTATTCAGAAGATTTAGTTAAGATAATTGATTAAGGTGACTATAATAAATAGCAGATTTGCAATGTAGACAAAACGGCCTTCTACTGGAAGAAGATGCCATCTAGGACCTTCACAGATAAAGAGGAAAAGTCAATGCATGGCTTTAAATCTTCAAAGGTCAGGCTGACTGTCTTATTAGGAGCTAATATAGCTGGTGACTTTAAGTTGAAGCCAATACTTATTTGCCATTCCAGAAATCCAAGGGCCCTTAAAAATTATGTCAAATCTTCTCTTCCTGTGCTTTATAAATGGAAAAACAAAGACTGAATGATAGCACATCTGTTTACAGCATGGTTTACTGAATATTTGAAGTCCACTGTTGAGGCCTACTGCTCAGAAAAAAAAGTTTTCTTTCAAAATGTCATTCAAGAGCTCCAATGACAATGGAGATGGAGATTAATGTGTTTTTTTTTTTCATGTCTGCTAATACAATATCCATTCAGCAGCCCATGGATTAAAAAGTGATTTCTACTTTCAAGTCTTAAAAGACATGCATTATGTAAGGCTATATCTGCAATAGAGAATAATTCCTCTGATGGATTCAGGCAACGTAAACTGAAAACCTTCTTAAAAGGATTCAAACACTAGATGCCATTAAAAACATTTGTGATTCATGGGAAAAGGTCAAAATATCGACAATAACAGGAGTATTGAGGAAGTTGATTCTAACCCTCATGGATGGCATTTGGTTTAAGACTTTAGTGGAGGAAGTAACTGCAGATATAGTAGAAATAGCAAGAGAACTAGAATTATAGATGTGACTGAATTGTTGCAATTTCACGGTAAAACTTAACTAGAGAAGATGCCTCTAATGGACAAGGAGAGAAAATTATTTCTTGAGCTCAAATCTAGCCCTAGTGAAGATGCTGTGAACATTGTTGAAATGACAGCAATTAATTCAAAATATTACATAAACTTAAAGTTGATAAAGCAGCAGGTTTTGAGAGAATCATCTCAGATTTTGAAAGAAGTTGTACTGTGGATTGTCAGCCTAAAATAACCAAAAAGATCAGAATCTAGTTCAAGGAGAGTTTATTGAAGTGCAAAAGTTGAGGGTGACTAACTGAGAGCATAGATTCGAACTGACCAAATTGGAATATAAACTCAGATTAGCAGAGTTACACATAGGATTTTACAGAAACAAAGAAGAGGCAGTTTCTAAATTGTTTACCAGGAATTTGTATGAGAATAACATAAGCTATTCATTGGCTACACATCGTTCTTTGTATCATAAATTTCAGAAACATAAAGATAACGGATGAGGCAGCTAGTCAGGAACAAGATGATTTTAAACAATTTTTCCCTGGCATGGGTGTGGAGGCATGAGTGAAGCCCATACTCATGTTTGTGGGAGTGATAAATTTTTCATACCTCACGTAGCTCAGACAGCTCTATGCTATTTTTTCCCATGGTAAAATAATATCAAATAGCATCATATGCTACAGGGAAAACTTTTGTGGAAGGAAGAGTCAATCGATGCAGTACACTTCATTGTTATTTTATTTTAAGAAATTGCCACAGCCACGTAACTTTAGTAACCACCACCCTAATTATTTGCAGTCAACATCTAGGCAAGTCTCTTCACCAGCAAAAAGATTATGGACTTACTGAAGGTTTAGGTAATTATTAGAATTTATTAGCAATAAAGTATTTTAAATTAAGGTATGTATATTGCCTTTTTAGACATAGTGCTATCGTAAACATCATAGACTACAGCACAGCGGAAACATAACTTTATATGCATTAAAAAACAAAACAAAAAAATGTGATTCACTATTGACACATTTGCTTCAGTGGTCTGAAACAGAATCTGCAATATCTCTGAAGCATGCCAGTATATTTATGTTAGTCACTGCCATGACACTAAATCCTGGCACTGTGCTCTGTATGGAGTAAATGCTCAAGAGTGGGCTGGGTATGATGGCTTATGCCTGTAATCCCAGCACTTTGGGAGGCCAAGGCAGGTGGATCACTAGGTCAGGAGTTAGAGATCAGCCAGGCCAATATGGTGAAACCCCGTCTCTACTAAAAATACAAAAATTTACCAAGTGTGGTGGTGTGTGCCTGTAGTCCCAGCTACTTGGGGGGCTGAGGCAGAAGGATCACTTAAACTGGGGAGGCAGAGGTTGCAATGAGCCTAGAGCATGCCACTACACTCCAGCCTGGGTGACAGAGTGAGACTCCATCTAAAATATATATATATATATGGAGAGAGGGAGAGAGAGAGAGAGAGAGAGAGAGAGAGAGAGAGAGAGAGAGAGAGAGAGAGAATTGAGAAATAGGTTTGTTCATATGAGGTTATTTGTGCCTAAACTAGCTCAGGTTGAATTTCTGTTGCTGGCAACCAAAAGTGTTCTTACTGACAGATACATTGCTTGAAATCAAATGAGGTTGATAAGTACATTCCTCAGAATATTTCCTGTTGGCTTGATCACCCCTATTGCCCTACTCATAAATTTACCTTAATTTTAGTGTCAATTCCATATCTGGCTTTAAATTATCTTTCCCATGTTCAATGTCAATCTAAAAGTTTATCTGCTATAAGGAACTTTTTTCTTTCTACCGTTTTTATGTGATATTTTTCTCTTTTGGACCTCTAAGTCCTTCTTACATTCTATTTTGTAGAGGAGGTGAATTCCTTCTGTCCACTTGTATTACATCAATCTCTCATTTGCCTCTCCACCAAAGATGGTCACTGAATTTGCTACTATAGTTTATACAGAGTTCTGTTATCATCAGGCTTATATAATATCACAATTATGTTTTTTCTCACTTTTCTCACTCTATATTGTTTCATTATTCAAATGGATGAGAATTTATTAATCCCAGTTGATATGGTCTAGATGTGTGTCCTCGCCCAAATCTCATGTTGAATTGTAATCCCCAATGTTGGAGGTGGGACCTGGTGGGAGGTGATTAGATCATGGGGATGGTTTCTAATGGTTTAGCATCATCTCCCTAATGCTGTCTAATTATAAAGTTCTTATGAGATCTGATAGTTTAAAAGGGTGTGGCACCTTCTCCCTCTCTCTTCTTTTTCCTGCTTTGGCAGGTAAAGACATGCCTGCTTCCTCTTCACCTTTCACCATGATTTTAATTTTCCTGGGGTCTCCCCAGCCATGTTTCTTATAGAGTCTGTTGAACTATGAGCCAAATAAGCATCTTCTCTTTATAAGTTACCCAGTCTCAAGTATTTCTTCATAGCAGTGTGAGAAGGGACTAATACACCTGTACTCTAGCCTTGGCCATAAATAGATGTTTAATGACTGAAGTTTGCCCAGAAGACTAAAATCTTCTTCAAGGCCAACTCCATGTGTTATTCATCCCCATAAACTTCCAAAAACAAAAACAAAGGAGAGTCACTATGGTAGAGTCTGCTAACTGTCCTACAGTAACTATTTTCACTTTCTTCCACAGGAATAGAAAACTAATTTTTGAGAGGGCTATTGGCTAGCCAGACTAAAACTACATTTCCCACCCTCCGTTATGAAATAAGACCATGTGATTGAGTTCTGTCCAGTAGGTTAGCCCAATTGTCCTGTTGTAGATTTCAGGAAATTTTTAAAAGACATCTCTGTGTATATTTTATTCTTCACCACTTCCTTATTCCTGTTATCTGGAATATGAATGATATGGTTTGGGTCTGTGTTCCACACCCAGACCTCATGTCAAATTGTAATCCCCAATGTTGGAGGTGGGGCCTGGTGCAAAGTGATCGAAACATGGGGTAGATTTTCCCTTTGGTTCTTTTCAGGTGACAGTGGGTGAGTTACCATGAGATCTGGTTGTTTAAAAATGTGTAGCATCTTCCCCCTCTCACTTCCTCCTGCTCTGGCCATGTAAATCGTGATTGCTTTCCCTTTATTTTCTGCCATGAGTGTAAGTTTCCTGAGGCCTCCCCAGCCATGCCTTCCGTACAGCCTGTGGGACTGTGAGCCAATTAAACCTTTTTTCTTTATAAATTACCCACTATCAGGCAGTTATTTATAGCAATGTGAGAACAGACTTATACATTGAATGTGATGGCTACTGACCCAGCTATCATTATCATTTTAGCCCATGAGGCAATCCCATGGTGGAATAGTGAGGCAGATAGAACTGTCATTTCATTCTAGAGTAGAGCTGCTATATCATTTTATACTTCATACACAAAATATTTTACATTGTGAAAGAGAAATAAGTAAGGTTATTTGTCTGTCCATTTGAGCCACTGTTATTTTTATAACTCAAAGCAAGCCCGTAGTATATTCTCACAAATTATTTATTGAGTCCTATTAATCTTGAGTTATTCTTATCCGTACATCTTTAGTGACTCACCTAACCTGAAAATGTTTGGAAATAGAATTGATTTGATTTGCAATAGTCCTTTAGAAGAATATAGCAAGGGAAGCATAGTAGAAAAAGGAATCATAATCTTAGAATTAATCAAAACAAAAACACTCTATTTTCTACTCCGTGAGCAACAGCATGTCATGGAGATAGACAATAAAAAGTTCATTCAGTTTTATACTTTGCCCCCAAGGAACACACAGTCGATTGGGGGATAAAGATGTAGCAGACAGACACAAAACTATCTGTGAGATTTTGCTAGTTTGTGTGTACACATTAAATATACTGGGATAAAGAAAAGTAAAACAAAATTTGGGCCAGGAAAACCAATGACAACTCTTTGGCACTGAGGCAGAGGTCTCATTTTCCAAGAACTTCCTGATGACCATGGGCATAGTGCTGGCCCTACCTATGGTGGTTGGTCTGTCAGGAGACCATGTGGGTCATTGACCCAGGCTGTGGGACTTAGGATTTTGAATCTTGCTGGAGGAAAGAGCTCATTAGAGAGGGGGAGCAAGTCAAGGTGAAACTGGTGTTCACCCAGCTGAATCCAGGGGAGATTCATAAAGGCAGGAGGCATCATGAAGAGAGACTGATATTCCACTTGCAGTATCACTTGAAGGTGAAACTACTGAATTCTAGAAGACATGAATTTGACAAGTAAGTTAATGATGCAAGGGCTGAAAAGAAAAAATAATAAAATACCTGTAGACTGGTCATAGTGATGCATGTCTGTAATCCCAATACACTGGGAGGCTGAGGCAGGTGGATCGCTTGAATGCAGGAGTTTGAGACCAGCCTGGACAACACGGTAAAACCCATCTCTACAAAAAATACCAAAATTTGCCAGGCATAGGGTTGCACGCCTGTAGTCCCAGCTACTCAGGAAGCTGAGGTGGGAGGATAGCTTGAGCCTTGGAGGTGGAGGTTGCAGTGAGCTGAGTTTGCACTATTGTACTCCAGCCTGGACAATAGAGTGAGACCCCAATCTCAAGAAAAAAAAAGCAAAAAAGCTGTGGACCAAATGCCAGATTTTTCCACATGAATGCAACAAGTGGTGAAAATAATATAAATGTCCTGTCAAGTGAGGAGGAAGGAAACAGTAAGTCCTTCAAATTTGTTCCTGAAGTGAGAAGGGTCCTGACTGAAAGAGCTGAGCTTAGTCTCTATTTGGAAAGGTCAGACATTAGGAAAGGAATATGGACTCTGATGTTTCCTAAATCCCCATTTGCCACCTCCTGGGGTGGCAAAACATTTTCTGAGGCTGAAATGGGATTACAGGCATGAAGGGGAGAAGGGTCCCCGATGAGGAGAAGGCACTGGAAAATAACATCCAAGGTTGGGATATCATGGGGAAGGTGAGGGAGACAGAGCAGATGGAGTAGGCATAATTCAAAGTGAAGGAGGTCTGTCAGGGGAGGAATATGTGGCCTCAATCAATCCAGCAAGGTGAGAATAGGAGAGTAAAAGAAATAAAAGAAGGGTCATTTTGACATTTTAATGTCAAAAGAGTCAGTGGGGCCAAAGAATTTGGCCAAGCACATTCAATGTGTTTGGCAGAGATTGGGATCCCAAGAGAGAGCCATGAATCCTGGACATAAGGAACTTCAGACCATTTAGAAGAGTTGCAACAGAAGGGGTCACACTGCAGAACAGTGTTGGGGGCAAAGGGCCCACCAGGAGGCTAGGATTGCTAATCCGGAAGTTTATAAAGTGGCCATGCTGTATTCCACAAGAAAATTAGAAATTTCTTTTTGAGAGCCTGAAAGTCAAATGTATCCCAATGTTTTAGAATGCTGCTGAGGGACAAGTCTGAAGGAATGGAAGGGCTTTGTTCCATGGTGGGACTGAGGAAGAACATCCACTGGGAACACGAACCTTATTTCTCTTGGGGCATCCTGGAAAGGAAAGGGGGTGTCACTTATGTCCTCTGAGGGACTCTGAGATCCACTTTCCAAAGGGGCATCCCACCTACTGGCACTAGGGCCTTACTGCTGGATGAACACTGGGTGATCAACCCCATGTAGCCCAGGTACGAATTACACCAGGTGCTCAATCCAGGTACAAGGGGAAAAGGTTGAGGGAACTCACCACCCTGGTGCTGTTAGGCATCACCTGGCTTAAAATATCAGGCCATCCTCTGGGCACCATGGCTCACACCTGTAATCCCAGCACTTTGGGAGGCTGAGGCCGGCCAATCTCCTGAGTTCAGGAGTTTGAGACCAGTCTGGCCAACATGATGAAAATCCATCTTTGCTAAAAATACAAAAATTAGCTAGGCATGGTGGCACGGATCTATAGTCCCAGCTATTCGGGAAGCTGAGGCAAGAGTATCACTTGAACTCAGGAGGCAGATGTTGCAGTGAGCCAAGATTGCACCACTGCACTCTAGCCTGGGTGACAGGGAGACTCCATCTCAAAAACAAACAAACAAACATCAGGTGATACTGCCAGGAGCAGGATGGCTGGCTGCCTTCACAGGTAATTTTTAGAGTGAGAAAGAGGGAGCCTGAGTTCCCCAAAGCATGTGTGGGTTTGCCCTGGTCTAGCTGCCTCTGCCAGGTACGCCACACGTAAGGATTGGGGACTTTTGACCAGAAAGGATAGGAGAGAGTCTTCCTCCCTTCTGGGCAAGGCAGCCAAAACTGTTCACCCTTTGGCCTTTAAGCTGTACCAGGCAGTGGCCCTGGCAAATGGCCATCAGTTGCCAGAGGGACACTAGAGACTGTCTGCTGGAAGACTGGAAGGAAAGTAAACTAAACTTTCACCTGATTTGGTGGTGGCAGTTAGATCTCTTTCCACCAGGACCTTCTGGTTCTCCGTAGAGTAGGCTCTGCCATGGACCATTGGTTGTCTCTGGGCTTGGACGTTATCACAGAGATGTTGGAGTTGGAGGAGAGAAAAGGGGGAGAATAGAGAAGAGGTTTCCTGTACAGGCCACCAAAATGTAGGTGCAGCTGGCTGGGTCTGATGCTGTAGGAGGTAAAAGAATTTACCAAGACAGTCATGAGTAAAGAAAGGCAGGGATTAGAGAGAGTATAAATATTCATTGAAAGAGGGCAATGGACAGTACACCAGAGAGAAGGCTGTTTGCCCAGAGAGAGGGGCTGAAGTGGAAGTTGTATAGGGTTGTCCTGGAGAAGTTACATGCAAATTGATCATGCTGCTTGGGCTACACGTGGAATGAGGTATTTGGGAAGAAGATGTTGTACAAACAGGTTATTTGTGGTTAGCTGTTTCTCAGAACAATTGTTCTTCCCACCCTGTGGTCCCCTCCTGGTTGTTGCTCACTTATCTTATCAGGACTCTGCATTTGGATTTGGGTCTTTTTCTTAATCAAAAGAATATAGTGTGGAGGGAACGTTGGACAAAGAAAATGCAAGACACAGCATGGAGATCACTAATGTGGAGCAAATATGCAAATAACTGTTTTTTCTTTATGTAGATGCTTTTTGATAGAACATGGTGATCTTTAGCACATACAGAGGCAAAATGATTTTTAATATAACACTCAGGTGGCTATCAACAACCATTTTAATATTCTGTAAAGTCTATTTGTTATCTCTATGTAGAGTATTCTAGAGTAGTAAAAGAGCAAAGTAAAGTTCTTGATAAGAGTAAACAAAGCTCCCGAGCTAGACATAAAGAAGGCATGTTTAAGGAATCTGATTAGACATACATAGGGATATATTCTAGATAAGTATGTAATGACACTGGCTCTCTGGATTGGGGTGTTATGTCCTTGGAATCTATGAAGCAATCCTGGAAAAACCTTTAATTTCTCAAATTTGACCATGAACACTTTCATCTTGTCTCTGACTAAAGATTGTTAATAACCTCCTATTGATCCCCAAGGAACTGGGTGCTTATAATCTAGATGTAAAAACACATATAATATCTCTAATGAATTATAATAGAACTATAAAGAAATATATTCAAAACAGTGTATCTATCTGGATGCCGAGTTGTTAAGAGAAGTCAAAAACTGGGTGATTGGGCCTTGAGGAAAAAGTATCCCATAAAACACAAAGGCATTCTAAGAAGAAGAAACTATGGAAAAGATACACACTCTTGAGAGTGTTTGGTGTTTTTAAAGATCAGGAAAGTAATTTCAGGTGGCCAAAGACTAGGATGAAGAATATAATTAGAAAAAATGGGAATGGTTTTTTGCCCAAACTTGCTCTCAATATAGAATTAGGATCTTTGATGTACAGCTGGCAATGCTTTGCTTTGAAAGTTTTAGGGACAAAACATTCCACCTTGCTACTTTGTGGGAATGCCTGTGTCATTTTTTAGTCATTCAAATAAATATATGATAATAATTATTACCCCTAATACTGAACTTACATGAACCTACATATAGCTTGGCAGAGTGCAAATGTTTCGACTTTGGTGCTAAATAATTCTGGTTAACATCTCAACTCTACTACTTTTGAGCTATATATTCCCTTTCCAGATGCCTAATATCCCAGGACCGATTACATCCACTATTACATTAAAAAGATGTATAATTCTATTAACCTATAGTGCTGCATCTATCTGTGTTACGTAAGATGATATATGTAAAGAACCCAGCACATAGTAGGTTCTTCATAACAGTTGGTTTCTCCTTGCCCACCTGTTTTTTCAAGTCTTTTTGTAAATCTCTGGATTAGCTACCATTATTACTACTTTATCTTTCTTTTAAATTCACCACACAGTCACCAACACAAGGCTGATAGTATGCAAATGGATTTTCTTTGAGTTTCTGCATAGGGTTGTAAGAAGTTTAAATAAAGGCATCTTGTCATAGCCACTGTTCTCCAGACAATTAACCGATCAAGCCTCTGGCTCAGCTGGTGGCCATGGTTTTGGATAATTATTTTGTTCATTGGCACTGTTTTAATAGCTTGTTACAGGCTACAAGGATAATACATCTCAATAAATTTAAATGAAATACTTCATGAGAAGACCAATAAATAGACAGCAGCATGCTGGATCACAATGTTAATTAATATATTATTGACTCACTCAGCAAGGGTTGGGCTTTTTGTCCTAAAGATACTATCTATTTGAGTTCTGCTTGGAGTCCTAAGCACTTAATTAATTCCTTACATTTGCTGTAGAAATAATACAGGTTTAAAAGCACACATTTTATACTATTATAAGTGAAAGAGCACTGATTTGCAATATTAAGGTTTTTATTTATTGCCACACTTTGTAGACTGGTGGCATAATGTAGGTTTTAATAAAAAAATTATATTCAATAATTGTTAAAGTCGATCTTGTATGTCTGCTCAAGACCAATTTGTCTTTTCAGATACAAATTAAACTTTGTCTCTGTTATAAAACCTTTCTTTAAGCCTCCTGAACTCCTCTCAGGTCAAAGCCCGCACTCATCCTCCTTGGTTACCTCCACCCTACACCATTCATATCCCTCTCACAGTACCTATAATATTGATTTTGTTTATATATTTCAGTTTACACCTTTGTCAACTACTACTATACCCTGAAATCCATAAGGGAAGAACAATTTTAAATTTGTTTCTTTATTTCTAACACCTAGAACAAGTCTGAGAAAGAAAGCATCTGTATTTCACAGAAATTTCACATTTTTATATTTTCAAGTCAACTAGTAATAACTCTTAATGCCTGCTCCACTATAAAACACTGCTTGATAATAGGGTTCCCAGATTAAATACAAGGAAGAGTCAAATTTGAATGTCAGATTAACAAACAATAATTGTTGAGTATAAGGATGTACCAAACATTGCATTCAAATGTAAGTGGACCATTCTATATTTTGATTTACTACATTTGTCAAACCTATCCAGAGGCAAAGAGAATCTGTATGATTCGAGGGAAACTTTTACATAAACTTTAGTTACATATTAGCCCAATTTAACCAGAGAAATCTCCATATTTCAGATGGGATTTCCTAAATCCCTCTGCAATCAGAGGGAATGCTAAACATTGCTTTGCTCAGAAAAATCTCTCCCAGTGTACCACTTAACAGAAACTATACATATGTAAAATTTAGAACATATCTCTAACCTGTCTGATGTATAATGACTTCAATATTCTTGTTCTAAATTTGATCAAACAGACAAAAATTCAGGTGCAAATTATGATGTGTTTATCTCCCTCTTTCATAAATCAAAATTGCAAGCTTCTTTTTGTTCTACCCAACTTTCCTTTTCTCCTCCCATGTTTCCTTTACCAAAAACTACTACTGCTAATAACAAGTTAAATTTTCACAAATACTTAGAAAAACACACAAGACACTTTAAAAATAATTTTATAACAACCACATAGCTGTAATTAATAGTTCACATATTCAAATAGATTATATTCCTTTTTCAATTTGGCATTTGCTTTTTAGTATTTTTAGAGATGGTTGCTCAGCCATTCCAAAAATCATCTTTGACAGATATCTCACTTTAGGAGCCAGAAACTTTCATTTCAGGGAAGAATAATTGCTAAAAAGTTTTCTTATGAATAATAAGTCAACTGCTGCCTTCCTATAATTTCCATGAATTATACTTAATTATGATTTTTAGATCAAGTGTGATTAGATGTTTCTCCCCACATGAGGTCATTTCAGATAGCTCAAGGTATTTAATTTTTTTTTTTTACCCACATATCCTAAAATACACTTCCCTATGGCCTAAAGAGCTCTCTTCCTTTTCTTCTAGTATAGCTGGAGTTTAGAGACACTGTTTCATCTGAATGTCCGTAAGGTTATTAGCTCCATGAGGAACAGACCCTATGTTGGCATCATTTTATCTCAAATATCTAGTAGAATATCTGACATATTTTAGAGGCTCAATAAATATGTGTAGCATAAATGAATAAATGTCTGCCTCTCTTGGCTTAAACCCACAAAAATGGAAAAAAAAAAAAAAAACACTCCATGAGCTCCTTGAGTGACCTGATCAGTTTTAAATATAATGTATTCATTTACTCACTCATTTAACAAATATTTTTGAGTGCTTAAACTAGGACTCCAGGACACATTCTGTGACCTGCTGAATGTAGTGATGAATAAGAGAGACAAGGCTCCTGACTCAAAGAGACCACATCTCCCATCATTTTGTCATTATGGTTCTCTTAATGGAGTCAAAATTTATAGATATCTTTTAATTCTACTTTATTACTCAAGTCAACCAAATCCATAACTATTTTTCTTGCCATTGATATTTTTAAAAGAAACTTGCTCTGTTGCCTAAGCTGGACTACAGTGGCGTGATCATAGCTCACAAGCGATCCCCCCGCCTCAGCCTCCCAAATAGTTGGGACTACAGGAGCGAAACACCACACCTAGCTAATGTGCTATTGCTGTTAATCCAGGACTAAACACTCCTCACCCAACTACTTTTCTCTAATTTGTTAATTAGCATTTTTAAAACTAAAATACTTTGCTTTGCTTTTATACCTACAGAATATATAAATTTTAATTTTTTTCTGAAATATTGCCCATAACATTTGGAGTTTGAACATTTTAGCCATAATCTATTATTTCTTAGTAAATATAATCTTTGTCCTCTACATTCTTCCACTGAGCTGAAGAACTGAAACCAAAGAGAAGAAAAAACATAGTATGTCCTCTCTCTTCTCCCTGTTCTTCCTGTGTTCTCTTTCTTCATCTGAAGATTCCATGCTCAGACATTTCTTTCGTGGTTTTTTTTTTTTTTTTTTTTTTTTTTCCTTGGCTTTTCTTTACACTACAGCATCATGTTACACCTGAAAGCTTAAGTTAGACAAATGTGAATTCAAATTCAGTCTCAGACTCTCCCTGGGCATGTAACATTGAAGGTTGTATAATCTCTGTAGGTCTCTGTTTCTTCATATATGTAAAACAGAGGACATTAACAAATATTAACAAATGTTATATGAAGGTTCATTAACAAATATTATATGAAGGTTCAATGAAATCTAGTATAGTATATGTCTGCCAGGGTTTCTCGCATTTAGTAGACATTACATATCTGCTAGGACTTTCTGTCTTCCTCAGTTCTTTCTCTGTTACCCCTCTCTACAATCATCTGATTTCAACTAATTATCGAGTAGAATTTATTCATAGTGTGAGGTGTTATTCAAGTAGATGTTCTCATAAGATGCCCTCCCTGATCCTCTTCCATCATAGCTGAAGTTTTATGATTTCTAGAAAATAGGAGTAAAATGTTAATCATGTCCAATTGTGTCCGGAACAGAGCCTTTTGAGAGAATTCAATTAAACCTTGTTTGTTCATGGTATACAAGGTTTGTGTTTGTACATAATTGAGTTTGAGATACAGTTTCGCCATTTATTCAGCACCCATGTGGAGTGAGTTTTTAAGTCTCTCTTCATTTTAGTTATTTTTCATATTAAAGACTTGATGATGTCAACCTTGCAAAGTTAGATGAGAAGCCATGTCCAAAGTGTTTGACAGGTTTCTTGACCATCATAAGTGCTTCATAAATGTCAGTTTCTTCCTTAATCCTGTATTATCCAGTCATTTTAGTGCTTTTCTTCATCCAAGGCGAAGTTCAAATTTCCTCAGTCTCTCAAACAACACCGTGAATTCCTCCAGTGATAGTCATTGTCCACACCTCAGGATTTTGTTGTTTGACCTGTTTGTCTTCCTCACCTTCACTCCTTAGTTTTGGGGGTAGACTCTTTTTTTATTTGTTTTCTGAGATGGACTCTTGCTCTGTCACCCAGGCTGGAGTGCAATGGGATGATCTCAGCTCACTGTAACCTCTGGCTCCTGGGTTCAAGCGATTCTCTTGCCTCAGCCTCCTGAGTAGCTGGGATTACAGGTGTGAGCCACCACATCTGGCTATTTTTTTTGTATTTTTAGCAGAGATGGGGTTTCACCCTGTTGGCCAGGCTAGTCTTGAACTCCTGACTTCGTGATCCACCCGCCTCTGCCTCCCAAAGTGCTGGGATTACAGGCGTGAGCCACCGCACCTGGCCAGCAATAGACTCTTTAGTTTTCTCTGATTGTTCCATGCATATGAATATTCCCCGGAAGATACTAAGAGACACTGGAAGGCAGCATGACACCCAACAATGCTTGCTGCCCTTCCATGGTGTAGTTACTTTGGGGAAGTGGCTCCTTAAACATGGGCTATGTTTCCTGGCACTCTGTTTATCTAAGTTGGGGCTATATGATTAGTTCTAGCCAATAAGATAGAACTTGAATTAAGGCATGTCACTTCTGGCCAAAATGTTTTAAAAGCAAGTTTGCTTTTGCTGTGAAATCTTTCCTTACCTTCTGGCTGAATAGAGAGGGCTCCTAGTATCTACAAGAGAGTGGGATTATGAAGACACTAGGGTCCCTGAGTGTCTACTGACTAGGCACAATGCATCAGACAGTGACATTAGTGAAAATTAAACGTATATTGTTTTAAGCCACTAACAATTTAGAAGTTTCTGTTTGTGCAGCTAGAATTACTTTTATTAATGCCGATGCCATTCCCCTTTCTTATTATGAACACATGGTAGATGCCCCAGAGGTACTGCATGACTTTCCATCCTGTTCTGGAACATGCGGTTTTCTCCATCCACCAGAGCCATAATTTCATAACAGGAAGATAATCTGACAATTACCTGATGTTCTCCTCCTGCTGTGAACTCATCCATCTAGAGAGACTGGAAAATTTGCAACAAATTTGCTTTGCGTTTCCTTGTCCCAGCCACAATATTAGATTTTCTTCCAAGATTTTTCCCTATACCTCATACCTCATCATAGCACTTCATTGATTATTGCCTATGTCTGCAGAAGAGTATCTAAAGAAATCAGCTGGATGAATGAAAGGAGTTTCAAAACGTGTTCCAACCATCTACTTATTTGGGAGTAACTCTTGCCTGCCTGGCAGCTGCCATATAAAGGTAGAAGCCTGAGACTTCATATCAGAAGGGCCTATGTTTGATTCCTGTATCTTTCACTTTCAATCTGTGAATCCTGGCACAAGTCATTAAGCTTCTGAGATTCAGTTGTATATTGAATAAATGTGGATTATTCATACCCCTTATGATTATTAAAATAATTAAATAGAATAATTTATCTATGAATCCTAGCAAATAATAATTTTCCAATGCATCTTAACCCCTTTTTCCTTCTTATGGTTATTGAGGAATGAAAAGAGAGTACATAGTATGAATGATTAGAGTAACAGGCACACAGAATCCACTCAAATGCTTACTTCTTTCCTCTTTGTATCTAAAAGGTATCAATATAGAGAAAACAGGTTTTGGGATTTATTCAACACATATTTGGAAATTTCCAGAGACCATGTTTTTAATCCAAATAAGCAGGAGACAACAGAAATATTTCATAGAATTTAGCCCCACAGCAAACATCAAAATGCGTTGTAAAGCACAATTTCAGCTACTTCTTTTTCCCTAAAAATCATCACCTTATACTGCCATGTCAATTTAAAAAATATATATAATTACTGTTTGGAAAAATCTCATGATTAAGTCAGTAGGCTAAAGTTATTTTTAAAGGAGATTTTTCCAATCTCATTTAGTAATCACATTCTTTTAACATTAAAGGACAAAAACGAGTAATTCTGTGTCTAGTTTCAATAAAAAATTAAATTCATTAAATTCTTGTCCTATAATTACACACAGTTGATTTGCTTGTTACCTATACTACACAATATGCTGAAAAGATTTAGAGGAAGCTGCCATGGTTAATTCTATTATTCTATTAGATTTCAGAAATATCAATAGATTGTCGACAACTATTAATTATGCACTGATTTCATATAAATTCTTAAAATTTTCATAGTGAGAAGCCTCTTCTCTCAAAAACACCAAGTAACCACGTTCTCTGATTATCTTTCTTTTTCCGCTTGGAGAGAGAAAAAGATAATAGGCATCGATATCAGAATAAAGAGAGGCTTTTATCAGTAGAATATTTTCTCTGTGCAAAGTATTCTGTTTACATGCAGAAAAATTATTTAAAGATTTTCCCATTGGGTTTATCAAGACTATTGATTTTCATTTTGAATTAAAAAATGGCAATAATAGCTGCATGCATTTTCTTTTCTTTTTTTTTTTTTTTTTTTTTTTGAGACGGAGTCTCGCTCTATCGCCCAGGCTGGAGTGCAGTGGCCGGATCTCAGCTCACTGCAAGCTCCGCCTCCCAGGTTCACGTCATTCTCCTGCCTCAGCCTCCTGAGTAGCTGGGACTACAGGCGCCCGACACCTCGCCTGGCTAGTTTTTTGGGTTTTTTGTTTTTGTTTTTGTTTTTGTTTTTTCAGTAGAGACGGGGTTTCACCGTGTTAGCCAGGATGGTCTCAATCTCCTGACCTCATGATCCACCTGTCTGGGCCTCCCAAAGTGCTGGGATTACAGGCTTGAGCCACCGCGCCCAGCCAGCTGCATGCGTTTTTACTTCATTAAAAAAAGTAACATGATTCCTGGAACCCAGGTGAAGAAGACAATCATTTAAAGATAAGTAAGATATCTTAATGAAAGCATTATAAAAATTTGAATAACTTTCTTTCCACAAAACTTAGAAGAGCTATCTTGACTCTGTATTCTATGAAATGAGTAATGCCACTACAAACACTTGGATGGTTTTGTTGCGCTTAAATAAAAAATGAAAGATGAAACTTTCATTGTCCTCTTACGAGTTTTCCCATGTCCTCAACTATAAAGCGAGGTTCTACCTCAAAGTAAGTTTTGATGACCCAATGAGACAATGTTATCTTTTAAACTTTAACATTGGAAACATATAGAATCTACTATGATAATATCATCATATAACACATGTGTACCCATATGTTAGACTCAATATTTTAAAATTATAAACTCAGAATTATCCTTGATCTCTTTCAGAAATTCCTTGTATATGATCATTAATAAGTAATTCCCTTAAGAATAGAAATTTGTTAATCATATTATAAGAAGTCATTTTGCAGTCTAGTCTAGAAATGAAACTGCTTGTCATTCACTAAGTGAAAATAAATACTTAGTGTAAGAAGATGTTTTATACTTTATGAAGTGGTTTTATTTAAAATATTTCACTTTATTCTAAAAATAGCAATGTAAATTTATTATTATGACTATTTCCACTTTATTGATGAAGAATTAAATATTGAAGATAATTGACTAGTTCAAATATACAGAAATAATAGATGGCATTGCCAAGGCTTCAACCTAAGTTTCCTGAATCCAAGACTCCAAAGTCCATGTGTGAACACTACTGCTGGGAGTAGAAAAAGTTCCAACCCTACTGAGCTTCTAAAATGCTCTGTCTTACAAATGTCCTAATGTCTGGCCCGTGTATAAGTGGATCAAGAAGAAAATTGTCATAGGGCAGGCTGAATCATCGCCTTGAAGTGGCCTGAGGTATGCTTTGCCAGATGGGTTAGTGCTAATGTAAGGTGGTGAAGAGTCCCAAGGAATTATATCTTAGGTATATACAGGTCTAATTTGGTCATTCATCCAGCAAATATTTGAGAATCTGGGGACAAAGTCCTAGGGAAGATAATTTTAAACAGAAACTGCTCTTACATTCAAACGATTTGCAATCTTGTGAAAAAAAAATAGACAAACAAAGTGGACAATTAACTTTGATCATAAAGTTCCAGAGACTGGAAATAGAGACAAGGCCACAACCTGGCTGTTCTCAAAAACAATCAAATGACATAGGGCTAGGGTGAACCCTGAGGGACCAATGCAATTATTACAAGTAGGACTGGTTGACCAGGGCCATTTTGGGGTGGCAGATTTTCTAGGAAATACTTTTCTCCTAAAAAGACAAAGACAAAAACAGGCAAATTAAATGTTAAACACACATATATTCACCCACACATGTGCATGCATGGCTACCCATCTTTACCCTTACTATATCTGCTAAACAGTTTGCACTCTAAAAAAATATCCTGAGTCATGAACATGTACAACACTTCCCAAGTAAATAAAAATAACAATCGAATAGCAATAACAATAACAATAAAACTGGTCCCCGGTTTCCATACCCTTCACACACAACACGTGCACACAGGAAGGATGTGAACATACAAAGAAAAAGCAAAGTGATGTTTCTTGAACATTTTCCCCTGTTAAATGTCAAATAATGTCAGCAGGCTGCTCTCCACAAGGTCTTCAGGTTATTAAGGACCCCTAAGGTCTAAAAAGATTAAACAATTCTCCAAAAGTAACACAACCTTAACCTATGACTTTTAGTCATGCCACATATTAGATTGTAGAAGCTTTGTTTACTGCTTGTCCTATAGGTACACTGAAGAAAAACACATGGTAGAACCCATAAACACTCATTCATTCTATCAACATTTATTAAAAACCTGCTATATACCATTCACTGTGAGAACCCTGGAGAGAAAACATACCTGGCCATTGTCTAGTGTAGCGAGACAAACATTAACCAAAGAGTCACACATATAAATAGAAATGTAAAACATGTTATTATCAAGACATGTTAAATTGTGTTAAATATAAGATCAGAGCAGCCTCCTCCAAAGAAGCAATAAATAAATTGCAATTTGATGAAAATTTGGAGTTGATTAGGAGGTTGGGGAGGTGAGTGAGACAAAGCCAGCAAGAACGCATATACATTCAAAGGAATTAAGGAAGGACAGTGTGGCCAAAGCATAGGCAGTAAGAAGTAGAATAATGTGTGAACAGGTTGATGGTATAGGAAGGAGATAAATCACGCAGGGCCTTGGGGGCCAAGTTAAAGATTTGTTTTTTTTCCCTAAGACAAATCAGAAACCATGAAGAGCTTTATGTAAGGGGGAAATGTGATCAGATTTGCATTGGAAAACAATTACCCTGTTTGCAAGGGGCAAGAGAGTAGATATAGTTAAATCAGACAAGTATGGGAGTTTGTATTAAGATGATGATTTCAAGGACAAATATAAGTGGCTGGATTCAAGAGATATTTTAGAAGTAAAATCTAGGAGGCAAAATTGATATAGATCAGATATGGGGGATGGTGAGAGAGATACAAGTTTTGAGTGCAACTTTGAGTTTTTCAATTTTAAAATGGAATGAGATCATTGTGGCTTCTCAGAGAATAACCATATTGGAGGTAGCGGCAGAGTAGGGTGGCAGTAATTATAAGTATTATTTAGGCCATTTTCAGTTTGAGTTATTTCAGGCTTCCAAGTAAAGATGTTAAGTAGATAAACAGATAGACAGATATAGAGGCTCCACGCTCAGAGAAGTCTCAGATGTCTAGCTGTGTATTCACGATGGGGACCACCCTTAGTCACATTAGAAAATATTTCTGCTGGTTTTGGCCTCATGGATATTACTTGTCTGACATTCAGGACTAGCTGAATAATTTTTGAGGTTCTGTGCAAAATACAAATGCAGGGCTCTGGTTGAAGGCAGGAAATCAATCACCACCTCACAAGAGCCCACTTCTTCAATGTAGAGTAGACAGATGATGCCCAAGGGATTGAAACCTCCATATCGTGAAGTGTTCAGTACCCAGATTAGGGGAGGGTAGAAAAGACAAGATGAGACATCTGTTGAATGTGCAGGGGCATTGCCAGACAAAGCCAGGGGTGGTTGCTGCCCTGCCCAGTCCACAAAGCTGCAGAGTATGTGTCCAACTATAAGCTTTCCCATACACATGTCCAGACTGAATCAGGAAGTGTAGTGCAACGGAAGAATGCAGACCCTCCCACTCATGTGATCAAACTGGCTCCCTGAGTGGAAGCTGGCAACAGTTGCAGGGCATGGGCTGTGTCCCCACACAAATTTCACCTTGAATTGTAGCTCCCATAATCCCCATGTGTCATGGGAGGGACCCAATGGGAGATAATTTAATCATGGGGGCCACTACCCTCATGCTGTTCTTGTGATAGTGAGTTCTCATGAGATCTGATGGTTTTACAAGGGGTTTTTCCCCGCTTTTGCTAGGCACTTCTTCTTGCTGCCACCATATGAAAAAGGATGTGTTTGCTTCCCCTTCAGCCATGATTGTAAGTTTCCTGATGCCTCCCCAGCCATGCTGTACTGTGAGTCCATTAAACTTCTTTTCTTTATAAATTACCCAGTCTTGGGTATATCTTTATTAGCAGTGTGAGAACAGACGAACACACTGGCCCGGTGCAAATGCACTGTTCACATGCTCATGAAGCCCTGCTAACCTTGTCAATAAAGTGTTCTAAGCAACTAGTAATAGAACCACAAAGATTTTCTCCGACTGTTGAGTGTTGTGTACGTACTATGGTTTCCAAATTACTCCTATTTGCTTTAATCAACTTGACTTCCAAAAGTTTAGTTGATGCTAATTTTATGGGTCATAGATAAAAATTCTAATATATTTCTAATAATTCTTCCACTAAATCAAAGGAAGGGAACATTTATTGAGTATCTACTATATGACAATTATTGTTATGAGTGAGTATACATTAAGTCACTGTATATTCGCTCTGAGGTGATATTATTCTGATTAACTATTAATTTAGTGGCTCTTGATGTATCCAGAAAATACACATTGAGTGCCTACTACATATTAAGCATTGTGGTAGACATTGAGGGTAGATGAAGAGTAGTCTGTCTCTGTGATATACTGGGTATACAGTTTCATTTAATTCTCAAAACAAATCTGCAAGGTCAGTATTTTAATATTTATTTTTTAGATTATAGCATTTGATGCTTAGAGAAATTAAATAACTTCTCCTAGCTCTCACAACTTATAAGTGAAAGAGGTAGGACTTGAACTTGTGTCTCTGTGACTCTGAGCTCTAAGCTTTACTTCTTAGCTAATGCTATTTTTATTAAAATAAAACAAAACAAACAAACAAAAAGCTCTGTCTTATTAGTGCTATAGACCTTTCTCAAAGCCATCTCTGTAACTCTGATCCAGTGTACTCTTCTATCTTAAGCTATCCCTGTAAGTGTTCATGCTCATCACATCTGATGTGGCTCATCAGTGTGGTCAGCAGGGAAAGCAGGGGATATGGGATTTCCGCCATGTTTGGCTTATTTATGTGTCCCTCTGTTGAGTGGCTACCTCAGCGGAATTTTGTTACTTGCATTTTTTTGTTGTTGTTTTTCATTGTGTTCATCTCTCAGTCTGAATTAATGCTCCCGTTCCTGATATAATTTATTATATAGATTATTTTACTTTTGAAGATGTGCTGATAAATGTCATCAGTACTTCCCCCACACCAGAATTAAAAATTGCAGGAAAGTTTGTGCAAAAGAAGGGAATGGACATTTTTTGAGCATCCCTACCATGAAAAGGACTTTCTATTCTTATCCTATTTAATCCTCACAACCACTCTATAAATTCAGTGTTATTATTCCCATTTTATTTGAAGAAGCTCAGGCACAGAGACAATACATAAAAATCCCAAGGCTGTTTATTTCATTAGTACATAATGAGCATCTACTTTTTGCCAGGTATAGTGTTAATCAGTGAACACAATGGCAAATGAAAGATAAAGCTAGTAAGCAACAGATGGGGTCCTGAACACAAAACTCTATGGTATTAAAGTTCATACTCCTTCCAGAACAGAAGGGTGAGTACTATTAATTTTTTAATTTTACCATTGCAATAGTGTGCAATTATCCACATAGTACATGGGCCGCAAAGCATGAGCTTAATGATTATTTCCCAAACTCTGATTATTAAACAAAGAGAGCATCCTTGAATTTTCAGAGGATGAGTTCAGATTAAGCTAGCACAGACAAACTAATTGAACATCCATCTTAATGTGAGAATAATGCCAGCTGCAATTGTCCCTGGATGTCACTGGCTTCAGCACATTGCTAATGAGAGCCCTATCATCTGTTTGACGGCAGTATGGTCTCCTTAGTTGTATTCTATTGTGTGGCCAGAGACTGTACCTCTAACCCCAGCCAGCTGTCTCTGCCATTTATTCTGTTGATGATCAGGGAGTCTGAGCCAAGGAGAATGGTTGGATTCACTTAGAATCACAGAACTTCAACAGAGGAAGTTGGGTGTTCAACATAGTCTTTTGAGATTATCCAGTTCAGCCTAATAATGCAGATGAAGAAACAGACAAAGGTTATGGAGATTTTTTAAATATATGCAGCCAAGTAGTAGCAGAGCCAAGGCTAGAATTTGTGTCTCTTAGCTACAGTATAATCCCAAACTGTGTATCTAACCACGAAATCTGGGGTAGTGTCCGCTTTGCATCTATTATTGTATGACTTCATGATAATATTCCATGATTACATAAGGATTTGTAGTTTATAAAGCTCCTTGATTTTCACAGCAATTTTAGAATGTGGTAGGAGTCACTATCATCTCAATTTTATAGATATGAAAATTGAGATTAAGTGATTTCTCTCTGGTTAGAAGCATCGCTAAAATGTGTACTAGGCCTATAATATTCACCTTCCAAATGCATACCTGTTGTTTATCTTGGTATACCACGTTCCTACTCTAGGTAATATTTTTAAACAATCTACTTGGTTTTAGGAGAGTATTTTGAGTCTTGTAAACTATTCCTTTTTATAGTCACCATAGTATAGTAGGCAGGGAACGAGACAAGAGTTGAGAAGAGCTTGATTATAAAACTGATTCCATCGATTATTAGCTACATGGTCTTAGGCAAGTCACTTAACTTCTCTGAACCTCACTTTTATAATCTTTAAAATTAGAATGATAGTAAAATAACTGTATAAGTAGCTCACATGAGTGTTGAGAGTTTCAAATGGGATAATCTGTTTGAACCCTGTAAACCACAGAGTGCTTTGTAAATGCTATAGGCTGAGGGATATTTAGAAATTCTCAGACATGAGAGATCTAAGTAGCTGATGGCAATTTTTAATGCTAATTTCCTCTCAGATGATGTCCATATATCTTTTTCTCTCTGAGACTTTCTTTACTGGCTTAGACTTAATTACTTCCAAACCATTTAATATCTTACTAGAAGCAAGAAAAAAATGTGTGAGAAAGATTAAATTCAGTATTGTTTATGATGCTGTATAGTTATAATTTCTCATAAATATGAAGTGCCTCTAATTGCAGAGTCACCTCTACACTGAAATGTTAACACTGGTAACATTTTAATAAAGTTAAGAATACTGTTTTAAATATTGTTTTAATAATGCTTTAAATTTATTTTTCTCAAATAGTCAACTGGGTTAAACAATGTGATAGAAGAACATGAATAATATTTTACCCTCTTACTGACATGTGCTTCTGTACAATAAAACTAATCCAAGAAATAATTCATCTAACGCTTATAGTTGACATTCATTTACATATGTAAGAGTTACATTTATGTATGTAAACCCCATCATGTGTTAAATTCCCTAGATGATATAAAAATGATCTTGGATACTATGGGCTACCATTAAGAAGCCAGTAATCTAGTGGGGGTAAAATACTTCAATTCAATTAGAAGAAGAAGACATCCATTTATTTCTCCAGCCAAGAAAGGTTTGAGGAGTTGCTGTTTGCCAACAATTTATTTTGATGTCTTCATTACCCAGCACTGCTCCTGGCACATATGGTGCTTCAAATATTGATTAAATTGAGTGCAAAAAAGTCAAGTGTAATAATATTTTTCTATTTTTCATAGATTAGAAGGTAGCATTTTTTATTTTTGAATTAAAAACTCCACTTACATCGTATTGACACAAAGTCATCAGAAAATATTTCACTTTCTGGGAGGAAATAGAAACATTTTTTCCCCTTAGGTTCTCTAAACAGTTGTTTTTAACTAACTACAATCATAACCCTGGAAAGAAAAGAAAACATCCCGATGGGTTGCATTTTTCCCAAAACAATTCTTAAGAATTCACCATCCCTCACTTTTTATGTCCTGTAACCACTATTGCAGGTTTGTCCTGCCAAACTTGCTGACAATAATACTACGTCAATTTAAAAATTATTATCTTTGGGTTTTACAGTTACTATAGAAATACCGTTTTTCTCATTTGTATCATTTTACATTTCAACAAAACTGAATAGAATTATTTGTTTTAAAGCCAGAGCTATAAAATTGGTTTCCATCAATACAAAAGCAGTAATCCTTTCACTAAAATTTACAATCAGTGATAAATACAACAAAACAATGTCTACAAACATCTCCATATCTTTACCAGAATAAAGTACCCTTTTTATTTCTATCATGCTGAGATCCACATTCTTTGATATAGTAACAGGAGAACATTTAAAGCTGTGTGTAGAGGGAAATTTATAGCACTAAATGCCCACAGGAGAAAGCAGGAAAGATCTAAAATCGACACCCTAACATCACAATTAAAAGAACTAGAGAAGCAAGAGCAAACACATTCGAAAACTAGCAGAAGGCAAGAAATAACTAAGATCAGAGCAGAAGTGAAGGAGATAGAGACTCAAAAAAACCCTCCAAAAAATCAATGAATCCAAGATTTGGTTTTTTGAAAAGATCAACAAAATTATAGACCGCTAGCAAGACTAATAAAGAAGAAAAGAGAGAAGAATCAAATAGATGCAATAAAAAAATGACAAAGGGGATATCACCACCGACCCCACAGAAATACAAACTACCATCAGAGAATACTATAAACACCTCTACACAAATAAACGAGAAAACCAAGAAGAAATGGATAATTTCCTGGACACTTACACTCTCCCAAGACTAAACCACGAAGAAGTTGAATCCCTGAATAGACCAATAGCAGGCTCTGAAATTGAGGCAATAATTAATAGCCTACCAACCAAAAAAAGTCCAGGACCAGATGGATTCACAGCCAAATTCTACCAGAGGTACAAGGAGGAGTTGGTAACATTCCTTCTGAAACTATTCCAATCAATAGAAAAAGAGGGAATCCTCCCTAACTCATTTTACGAGGCCATCATCCTGATACCAAAACCTGACAGAGATACAACCAAAAAAGAGTTTTAGACCAATATCCCTGATGAATATCAATGCAAAAATCCTCAATAAAATACTGGCAAACCGAATCCAGCAGCACATCAAAAAGCTTATCCACCATGATTAAGTGGGCTTCATCCCTGGGTTGCAAGGCTGGTTCAACATATGCAAATCAATAAACGTAATCTAGCATATAAACAGAAGCAAAGACAAAAACCACATGATTATCTCAATAGATGCAGAAAAGGCCTTTGACAAAATTCAACAGCCCTTCATGCTAAAAACTCTCAATAAGTTCGGTATTGATGGAATGTATCTCAAAATAATAAGAGCTATTTATGACAAACCTACAGCCATATCATACTGAATGGGCAAAAACTGGAAGCATTCCCTTTGAAAACTGGCACAAGACAGGGATGCCCTCTCTCACCACTCCTATTCAACATAGTGTTGGAAGTTCTGGCTAGGGCAATCAGGCAAGAGAAAGAAAGAAAGGGTATTCAGTTAGGAAAAGAAGAAGTCAAATTGTCCCTGTTTGCAGATGACATGATTGTATATTTAGAAAACCCCATCGTCTCAGCCCAAAATCTCCTTAAGCTGATACGCAACTTCAGCAAAGTCTCAGGATACAAAATTAATGTGCAAAAATCACAAGCATTCTTATACACCAGTAACAGACAAACAGCCAAATCATGAATGAACTCCCATTCACAATAGCTTCAAAGAGAATAAAATACCTAGGATTCCAACTTACGAGGGATGTAAAGGACCTCTTCAAGGAGAACTACAAACCGTTGCTCAGTGAAATAAAAGAGGACACAAACAAATGGAAGAACATACCATGCTCATGGATAGGAAGAATCAATATCGTGAAAATGGCCATACTGCCCAAGGTAATTTATAGATTCAATGCCATCCCCATCAAGCTACTAATGAGTTTCTTCACAGAATTGGAGAAAACTGCTTTAAAGTTCATATGGAACCAAAAAAGACCCCACATTGCCAAGACAATCCTAAGACAAAAGAACAAAGCTGGAGGCATCATGCTACCTGACTTCAAACTATACTACAAGGCTACAGTAACCAAAACAGCATGGTACTGGTACCAAAACAGAGATATAGACCAATGGAACAGAACAGAGTCCTCAGAAATAATACCATACATATACAGCCATCTGATCTTTGACAAACCTGACAAAAGCAAGAAATGGGGAAAGGATTCCCTATTTAATAACTGGTGCTGGGAAAATTGGCTAGCCATAAGTAGAAAGCTGAAACTGGATCCTTTCCTTACTCCTTATACGAAAATTAATTCAAGATGGATTAGAGACTTAAATATTAGACCTAAAACCATAAAAACCCTAGAAGAAAACTTAGGTAATACCATTCAGGACATAGGCATGGGCAAGGACTTCATGTCTAAAACACCAAAAGCAATGGCAACAAAAGCCAAAATTGACAAATGGGATCTAATTAAACTAAAGAGCTTCTGCACAGCAAAAGAAACTACCATCAGAGTGAACAGGCAACCTACAGAATGGGAGAAAATTTTGCAATCTACTCATCTGACAAAGGGCTAATATCCAGAACCTACAAAGAACTCAATCAAACTTACAAGAAAAAAACAAACAACCCCATCAAAAAGTGGGCAAAGGATATGAACAGACACTTCTCAAAAGAAGACATTCATACAGCCAACAGACACATGAAAAAATGCTCATCATCACGCTCCATCAGAGAAATGCAAATCAAAACCACAGTGAGATACCATCTCACACCACTTAGAATGGCAATCATTAAAAAATCAGGAAACAACAGGTGCTGGAGAGGATGTGGAGAAATAGGAACACTTTTACACTGTTGGTGGGACTGCAAACTAGTTCAACTTTTGTGGAAGACAGTGTGGCAATTCCTCAAGGATCTAGAACTAGAAATACTATTTGACCCCGCCATCCCATTACTGGGGATATACTCAAAGGATTATAAGTCATGCTGCTATAAAGACACATGCACACGTATGTTTATTGCGGCACTATTCACAATAGCAAAGACTTGGAATCAACCCAAATGTCCATCAGTGACAGACTGGATTAAGAAAATGTGGCACATATACACCATGGAATACTATGCAGCCATAAAAAAGGATGAGTTTGTGTCCTTTGTAGGGACATGGATGCAGCTGGAAACCATCATTCTCAGCAAACTATTGCAAGAACAGAAAAACAAACACCGCATGTTCTCACTCATAGGTGGGAATTGAATAATGAGATCACTTGGACACAGGAAGGGGAACATCACACACCGGGTCCTATGTGGGGTTGGGGGAGGGGGAAGGGATAGCATTAGGAGATATACCTAATGTAAATGACAAGTTAATGGGTGCAGCACACCAACCTGGTACCTGTATACATATGTAACAAACCTGCATGTTGTGCACATGTACCCTAGAACTTAAAATATGGTTAACAAAAAAAAAAAGAAGAAAGAAAAAAGAAAAAGAAAAAGAAAAAAAACATAAATTAAAAAACTGAAAAGGTTAAGAATCACTGTTCTTCAGCAATGTTATGGAAACTCTTGCGATTAGTAGGTGATAACACAGATACGCTAGTCTTTAAGTCTTTAGTTAAATATTTATTGAGCATCCACCATCAAACCCATGGTGGGAAATAGAAAAAATAATAAAGTTTCAATTCTACAATGTTATTGACTCTACCTACTGGGAAAAAAAAGCTAAATTCATAAAATATTTTTACTTTTAATGACCAGGCTACCATAACAATAAAAAAAAATTTTCAAAGGGATCCATGGCAGACACAAACGTTTACAAATATTTATTTTTTAAGCTTCATTGATGTATAATGGCTGTGGAAAAAAATGCACATAATGTATACATTTTGCATTGGATCTCATGAATATATGCATATAGCCTCATAATGCTGTCATACAGTCAGCAGCCGGTCAAGGGTATTAACCATATTCATCAACTCAAAATATTTCCTTGTGTTCTCCTGTGTACATGTGTGTATGTTTTTTTCCCCCCATGGTGATAACACTTAACATGAAATCTATCTCCTTAACGTATTGTCTAAAGTAGCATATGCATATCAAACATCCTGTTAACTATAGGTACTATGTTGCACAAATTTCTAAAACATTTACTATCTGATCTTATACTGAAACTTATACTGAACCCATTCTCCTCCTCCTCACACAATGACCCTGGCAACCACAAAATATGTCTTTATTCAACACTGCTTCTATCGACATGTTTACTATTTTAAATACCTTATATAATTGGAGTCATGCAACATTTATCCTTCTGTGACTGGCTTATTTAATGTGGCATAATGTCCTCTAGGTTCATTCATGTTGTCGCGAATGAAAGACTTTCCTCCTCATGATCATCTTCTTTTTCTCTTTTGTAAGACTTCATTCTTTTAAAGCAGTTTCAGGTTCACAGCAAAATAGAGATAAAGGTACAGAGATTTGTACATATTCCCCCCTGTCCCCACATATGCATCACCTCCCTCTTTATCAACATCTCCCAACATAGTGGTACCATTTTCACTGTTCATAAGCCTCAATTAACATATCGTTATCACCCTAAGTCTCTATTTTACATTAGGACTCATTTTTGGTCCATCACACAATGATAAAAACAAGTAAGCTACCAAGCCATGAAAAGATAGAGGAAACTCGAAAGCATCTTTTGAATTTAAAGAAACCATTCTGAAAGGGCTACTGTATGATTTCAACTATATGATAGTCTGGAAAAGGCAAAACTATAGCCATGGTAAAAAGAAAAAATCAGTGGTTGCCACAGGTTAGGGAAAAGGGAGGATTGAGTAGGTGAAACCCAAAAGATTTTCAGAGAGTGAAAATAAATCTGATGTATGATGCTATAATGGTGGATACATGTTATTATACATTTGTACAAACCAGTAGAATAAATAACACCACATTGTTTTGTTTAGAATTGACTAATATACCATTGTACATATACCCCATTTTCTTTGTCATTCATCTACAGACAGACATCCCTAACAGACAGCTAGACTACATTTCACAATTTCTATTGCAGTAGGGTCTGCTCATGTCCATGAGCTCCAGTCAGTGGGATAAGAACATAAGTTACATGTAGCATTTTCAGGTCAAGGTTTTTGAGAGATGGGTATGCTGCCTTCTGCCTACTATTTCCCCTGTCGGTAGGATGCAATGATGGAAAGAACATAGAGGATGGGGAGCCAGATGAAATCAGGTCTCTGAAAAGAAAAGAACTGCCTACAGACCAGAAACATTCACCTCAGACTACTGTTTCAGCCATTATACATTTTTCATCTATTTATTATTGCAGAGTATCCTCCACTAAATAATATAGAAATTGGCACTTTGAAGCAAGGTGTTGCCACAGCAAACCTATAAACTATGTGGCATTGGTAGGTTACAAGGAAGTGTGAATAGGAGCCTGCAAAAATGAAGTCTCATTTAATTCAGAAGTAAAATACCTGGTAAAGCTTTTGCTTATAAGAATTTGAAAGGCAGATCAAATTCCCATAAGCCTATAGCTCATGGAGCAAAGGTATCAAAAAGCCAAATTATTAGTGTGTAATAGCTATTATTTGCCATTTTAAGAAAGACATTAAATGAAAAGGATTAGTTTTGTCTATAGTTGGCTGCTTTGAGCGCTTAAATCGAAGGAATTTAGAAAGAGTTTGGAAAATTGGGGGCTTTTCATAGTTGGAAAATTATTTCATTGCTTTTGTATTTAAAATGTTTTGAGGACTAGAGACGTAGTAACAATTATTAATTGAACAACAGGCTTAAGTTATTGGCAAAATCCAGATTAAGAATGAAGGAGAAAGGACATGGAATTAAAACAGCAAAGAAATATACAGATTTGATATCTGCATTTAAGGGAGAATTCTGTTCCTATTGATGGACTACATGTTAACATGATGCCAATGAAAGCAAATGGATTAAGTGCCTCAGAAGTTTTTTAGGGAATTTGCATTGCCCGAAAAACCCAAGAGTAGAAAACAGTCTTCAGATCTCCAAAAATTCACTGATAAGCCGCAGCTTGTGAATGCTACACACTCTCTTTCCAAAAGTCAATTCAGGTCTCCGTGGAGGATAAACAGTAAAGAAAAACTTTCCAGAATTCAGAAGCAGAGACCACATAGAATAACGACAAGATAATGATTTCAGAGAGAAGATTCAGTTTCTATTTAAAACAGTTTTCAACTGTGGTTTTTCTCAATGTCCGACAAGTAAGATTTCATCAGTAGTATAAACCAGTGATTGTGTGATTTCCCCATTCTTCCCTTTCTTTTCCTGTTTAATTTTTTTTTTTTTTTTTTTTTGAGACAGGGTCTCACCATATTGCCCAGCCTGGAGTGCAGTGCTGTGATCTCAGCTCACTCCAACCTCCCCACTTGTCCTGCATGTACCATTGTATATTATGAGTGGAGTGTGTGTACATGTGTGTATTCACAGCTTTCTAGGTGGCCGGAGATCTTACCTGAACCTAAATAATAAATTTGCTCACTATCAAGAGCTCCTTGTCTTTGAGATAAAAATCTTAACCTCATGGGAAAGATGGCTAAGATAGCACCACTAAGATTCTGTTTAACACAGATGGAAATGGCAAAGTTATTGTTTCTCAGAAACCAATGAGCAGAGATGTGACTGCCAGGAAAGGCCCTAATATAATTTATATCAATTCCCTCATTTATATTTAAATACTTTTAATGATAGTGACTATGTCTGTTTTGTGCATTTATTTAATAGAGATTACTGAATTCCTACTATGTTTAAATTCCCAGGAAAGGGAGAACTACTAATGTATGGCCACCTACGTGTAAGAAACTATAATGGATATAAAACCATTCTCTAAACAATTGCCCGGTGTATCTTTCTTTCAAGTTATGCCTCCTTCCATTTCTTTTTGTGAAGTCAGTCCCTCTTATATATTTTGAAACAACCTAAAGTCTACTTCTCTCCTGTTTTCTAAATACAAAACTCTTTTCTGGGATCCAAAACTCATTTGTGCTTTGATAAATATCTAATTTTTTAAAGATTTAGTTAGCAAGTCAGTATTGTAGTTAAATTACATTCAGTTGTTTTGTAATACTCAGTGGAAAAGACACACTGCAACTTTAATTTGACTCGAATTTCATTATACTTTCAAAATTGAATGGACTGATGGGTACCAGTAATAAAACCAAAGTAGAAAAGCAGGGCATGATGGCATGCACCTGCAGTCCCAGCTACTCAGGAAGCTGAGGTGGGAGGATCACTTGAGTCCAGGAGTTCGAGACTGCAACATACTATGATTATGCCTACACTCCAGCCTGGTCAACACAGCGAGAATCCATCTCTAAAAAAGTTAAATAAAAAATAAATTAAATTATTGCTTAAAAAAGTTAAGCCTCTGTAGAATCGTTTGTTATTTTGTAGTGTGAAAATTTAAAATACTGTAATAAGGATTCTTTTAAAATTGATTGCAGGAAATTATTCAAAGCCGTTAAGTGCCATGTTGTTAAATAGTGTTCAGAAGTGCTTCTACATGCATATGATTGATTAATTACCTTGCAAACAACCCTTGAGATCTCTTATAAGTCTTTTGTAGTAAGGCTACTTATCCCTCCTACACACTGCTCTTAACTAGAGTATTAGTTTTATCATTTGAAAGCTTTGAATTGAGTGGCACAATTTTTTGGACTTCAAAAGCTACTTCAATTCAGGAATAGAGATTGCCAATATCTAAGATATCTAATATTGTATATAGAGACATTGGCAGACATTAAACATAGATATATTATAGAGTTTGATTCTAATAAGTCACTAAAGGAAACTTCCAGAGCTAATACTCTTACTAGTAAATAGTGTTGCTATTCTTCAACCTCACAACCTTTTTTTTCCCTGTCAGTATCATTTATTTAGCATTCTTCACATAAATTAGTGACTCCAGTCAGTACAATGAGTAATGCTGTTATAGTTAACACATATTATATATCAGGTAAATTATTCCATGCTTTTAACACCTATAGACCTAAATTTCACCGAAAGTAAATATAAATGCTCACAGGAGACATTTGCAAAACTCAGATAAGTAGTGTTAGGAATAGATGATTATTATATTTATTTTAATAATTCATTAAAATTATAAATCAAGAAGCTAATAGTATTCAGCTAAATTTTGAATTTAACTGAATCAAATTTCTTTATACTTTAGGTATGGAATCATTTGCTCTTTTTGGACAAGCAGATTGGTTTCTTTCATATTAATGTAGTTTGAGATCTCTTTGAATTTGTGACCTTGGTGAATTAATTTCACATCACTTATCAGTTTCCTCATCTATAAAAATAAAGAATTTAAATTATAAACTTTAAAATGAACCTTTTAGCTCAATGCTAATATATGGTAATATAGCATTTGAGTACTTAACAATTGTAGATAATAAACAGTTATTCACCACCATTTAATGAGCACCTTTGGAATTATATAGACTATCCTAGGGAAAAATGGTAGATTATATATTATCTGAACTAAATAGTCTTAGTCATGGACTTTTAATTAAAAGGGAATGGGAGCCATTTGTTTGTGATCAAATATATTAGGTGAATCCAGTCCCCTAAAGCCATCATGATAAAAGTCATGAAAGAGCCACTTCATGCTCTATATTTCTATAGCACATTAAATATTACTTTACTATCAAAATTATGTCATCAGAGTAACATTTAAAAAATTTATTTTGGCTTCAGGGGTACATAGGCAGGTTTGTTTTATTGGTAAAATAATGTCAAAGATTTCATAACGAAGATGCCAAAAGCAATTGCAACAAAAGCAAAAATTGACAAATGAGATCCAATTAAACTGAAGAGATTCTGCACAGCAAAAGAAACTATCAACAGAGTAAACAGGCAACCTACAGAATGGGAGAAAATATTTGCAAACTCTGCATCTGACAAAGGTCTAATATCCAGCATCTGTAAGGAACTTAAACAAATTTACAAGCGAAAAACCAACAACCCCATTAACAGGGGGCAAAGGACATGAACAGACACTTTTCTAAAGAAGACATGCCTGCAGCCAACAAGCATATGAAACAAAGCTCAGTATTACTGATCATTAGAGACAGTAGCATTTTTATCGATAAGGTCATACCTTATCAGAATACATGATATATGTGATAGATAAATGACTGTTAAATTGATGTTAATCTAAATTAGATGGTTATTTCAGCTTTGATTGAAAACAAAGTATGATAGATTTCATGTGGTTTTATACATACATTTACATATATCTATATAGGCATGTGACCAGAATGTCATAAGACTGTCTATTATTCTGCAAAAACTCTAATTACACACTTTACAGAGAGAAAGTTAGAGGGGGGGAGAGAGAGACAGAGAGGGAGAGACTTGGTTTTTGTTTTTTTGGTTTTTTTAACTTGAGTGAAAATAGTAAGGTATGAGTGAGAGAGGCTTCACGTAGCATAAACTAAAAAGCCATAGGATTTCATTTCCACTGTACATACATGAACATATACAGAAATAATCTGAGATAAGTCACTTAAAATTCCTAAGCCTCCATGTCCTTATGTATATACCAAATTGTAATGAATATGATAATCAAAATGTAATAATTAAGAAAAATATAGTTATTATTATAAATTATGTTTGAAATTTGCAAATATGCATAATAAACATACAGCTATGAAAAAAGTCTGTTAATAGAAATCTAATGCATATGCATAAGGGACTAGCAGTCAACCCATTTACATACACATAGTTACACACATATACACTTAACATGCAAATGTACTATACATACAGCCATAAACACATCAAACTATTTATGTTGATATGTATAGTTATTGCTAAGAGAAACTCCCAAATAAATATTAATAATTCTTGCAAAAAATAATTTGCTCCTCCATACAATCCTTTATTTTGCTAAATTTGAACATTATTCAGTAATGAATTCTTCTTTGGAAAGACATGAAAACAATAAGCAAAATTCTTCTGGTTAAAGATGCAATATATATCAAATGCCAACATATGAGTAGTGTCAGGGATCCCTTCATTAGTGATGGCTTCTGATGTTATGAGGGGCTTAATCAGGCAGGGAGGATTCAAGCTGCCTTCTAACGAGCAGGTGCCCTTACATGACCTTCTCCTCAACTCCTGCAATTCTCTGGGTTTGACTTGATCTCTCATCCCCATTCAAGATGCAATAAGATTTCTGCTCTGATTAGATAGTTTATGGTTTAACACAACTGACTCTAATATTTTCAGGCCTAGTATACTGTTACCAGACATCATTTACCCAATTTTTGTGGGCTAATAGCCTCTGCTTAGTTACATCAAAGTTGCATGGCCTAAGACAGGTCACATTTCACATTAAGCAATCATAAGTAACATTTGTTCTTTGTGCATAGTGCTTTCTCTTTAATATGTTACTCAATATTATAACAACTCTCCCAATGAGGCAAACACTATTATTTCCATTTAATAGATGAAGGTGTTAAGGATTCGAGTGGGTCAAATTACCCAGAGTAATTTTTAGGTAATTTAGTGGAGCCCAAACTCAACTCTCAGAGAGCCTAAAAGATGAACTATTCTACTAGAAGACTCTTCTAACAATCTAAGCTTCAATGTCTTTACCTGTAGGGCTCTTACAAGTGCTAGTGACACAACTCACCTAAGTAAAGTACCCAGCAAAAGTCAGCATGTAGTATGAATTTAATAATGTGGAGAGTTAGGAGCGGTAGTAGCGGCAGCAGCAGCAGTGGTGAGTGGAAGCCCATGAATGCTTTATTAGAATGTCATAGAGTATATTCTGTCTTAAACATGTCTCATTTATAAGTTATCAAATGAAGAACAAAGATGTAACTAACTCTGACTTAAGATATGTAATTACCCATTTAAAACAAAACACTGGAATTGTCTACATAAAAGGAAAGGAAATTTAAACAATTTCTCACATCTCTTTCTGCCCTAGGCATTTAATATGATTCTATTAATGGGAGACCCAAAAAAAAAGTCTCTTTCTAGGGATTATATATATCCCTGTCTGAAAGCTCTATTACCAATTTCAGTACTTTATATAATCTTTTGATTTAATAATATCCTGAATATCTATGTGATATACATTCAGAGCAAAGCTTTGGTCCATATGGAAAATGGGAAGGTCCAAATGTTTTTGTTAAATAAAGCTGTCAGCTACAAATGTACCTGTGAGATCTTTGTCGTATTGTCTAATTCATTTTTACACCTTTATATTCCCTGGAGCTAGAAAGGAAGCAACCATGGCTTAATGGGGCCATTTTTAATTCCCTCCACCCCCACTCCTGCCATCATTTTTTGTACAGGAGTTTCAACGAGCCAGTTTCTTTAGAACCAGCACCAGGGAATGCCATAACAATGAAAGATGGAATAAATGTGTGTCTGAGACTAGTTTCCTCACAAGAAGACCACCATCTGCTTTTTGAGGTCCATAAAAAGTTAAAATGCCTACTTTCTGGGAATTTTTCCAGTTGTGTTAAATAAAACAGAAGCTTTCATATATGACAGAGTAGTATTTAAATTCTTACCCCATCACTTTCTAGCTATGGAACCTTCATCTAGTTACTTCTCCTTTCTAAACTTCAGTTTTCTTATCTGTCAAATGGGGATGATACTGTCAGTGGTATTTGAACCAGAGCAACTCCATCTTGAATAGGTGCTAGGTAAAATAAGGCTGAGACTTACTAGGCTAGGTTCTCAGATTGTTAAGGCATTCTAAGTCACAGGATGAAATAGGAGGTCAGCACAAGATAAAGGTCATAAAGACCTTGCTTATAAAACAGGTTGCACTAAAGAAGTCTGCCCAAACCCACCAAAACCAAGATGGCCACAAAAGTGGCCTCCGGTCGTCCTCACTGCTACACTCACACCAGCGACATGACAGTTTACAAATGCCATGGCAACATCAGGAAGTTACGCTATGCCTTACCCTAAAAAGGGGAGGCATGAGTAATCTACACTTTGTTTAGCATATCATCAAGAAATAACCATAAAAATGGGCAACAAGCAGCCCTCTGAGCTTCTCTGTCTATTGAGTGGCCTTTCTTTCATTCCTTTACTTTCCTAATAAACTTGCTCTCACTATACTGTATGGACTTGCCCTGAATACTTTCTTGTGCAAAATTCAAGAACCCTCTCTAGGGGTCTGAATTGAGACCCATTTCCATAACAATACTACCTACCTTTCTTGATGGTTATAAACACTAAAGATGTTGGAAGTAAAGCTCTTAACTGCTTCACACATATTGGCCACTTGAGAAGAATGAGTTCCCTTTGGCTTGTTTTATATTCCCACTGCACAGGGACACATCGTAAGAGGCTCCTATTGACTAAATAACAAATATAATAACAATAATAATATTAGCAACTAATACTTAGTTCTTATGTGCCAGATACTTTTCTATGTAATCCATTCAGCCTTCTCATGAACCAGATGAAGCATCGTAGAAAGAGGAATACATTTCTTAAGACCACACAGACAGTAAATTACAAAACTGGATTTAGACCTATGCAATCTGGCTTTTAGAATCTATACTTTAAATATATTTTACTAGCTAAATGTTTCTCCAGACAGATCCCTACATCCAGGGCCTGGAACGGATGAGAAACATTGCAATGGAAAAGTAATGAATATAAGCTTTGTATATCGACCTCTAAATGGACCTTCTCTTTCCGTACACAAACCCTGTTACCAGCATGTAAATGCCCTGCTGAGGTCTTTTGCCCACTGAAGTATGAAATGATCTAAACCCTTTGCAGGTCTTGCTTTCAATGTCTCTGTTTCTCTTTTCCAAATTTGAACCTGTACTTCTGCAAGCTGTTCTTGCCTAAACATTTTTCCTTTGAAGAACTGTTTGGGGTCACATTTGCAGTCTGAACTCTGGTCCTGTCTTTGAGGTGGGAAGCTGCCTTCTCCCCTTGACTGCAAGTTTTATGACAGCAGTGGTAAGAAGTGTGTTGGCTTTCTTCCCTAATCTCAAAGTACTCAGGCTGGTTTTTTTGGTTTCAGCATAATCAAAGTTTGACCTTTGATTGGGAAAGTGTCTAGAATTACTAACTAAAAAAATACAAACTCTATACTTTTACTTTGACTGCCTCCTGGTCCACCCCATTGTAACTCATACAGACATCTCTTTGGCTTTTTTCTTTTTCTTTCTTTTTTTTTTTTGATGTCATAGAAGTGGACGTAGACATAGCTGAGAAAGGTTGGAGGAAGAACAAGACTGCTGAGACCAGGTTATCCCTGCTGACTAAGGTGGATCTTTCTAAACTTTCTAAAATTTCCTTCTAAACTGGAAGAAAACCAAACCAAAAAGGAGTTTAGATAGATCATTCTAAGTCCAAGAGAACAAGTGATCAGATTGTGCAATAAAGTCAGGCATAGTGCCACCTAGCGGACAGTACTCGGTAATTTAAAAAATTGAATAGGGAAGGATTTTACTGAGTCAAGAATTTTGTTGTAGTTCTGCATGACATTTCCTGTCCACTATATTCTCCAGTGAGTGATTGTGGACACAGGAGGATTCAGTTCTTGTCAGAAGGAATTAAAAATAACTGGAATTCAGAGACCAACACAAGTTAGTATAGGATCCAGAGGAAGTAATACTGTGTTTCAAAGGATCGAATAATTGGACAAATACTTGAAAAACGATTAATCCAAGTATTAAAGACAGTATAACACTAGAAGGTAGTAGACTATGCAACTTGAAGAAAAACCTACTGTAAATGTATATCACATTGTCTCAGGATGCTGGTCTGTTTGGGTTGCCAGATTAAGCAAATAAAAATACATGATGTCCAGTTAAATTTGATTTTCATATAAATATCATTTTTTAAATATAACTTGTAACAGACTAGGTAGCTAGTCAGGCATGAGCAGAACAGGAGAGGACTCCCCTCACCCTACCGGAAATGTCAGGTGACCATCAGGTGATGATCTGGCAGTCGTTTCAGTGTCTCTCTAAAATAATAATTGGTTGCAGCCTGAGCCAGGGAAAGGCAGTCTCCCAATAGACAGAAATACTTGATGCTGGTGATCAGCAGCTTCTCGATAAGAAGTCAGGAGTTGGGTGAGTGAGCTCAAGTATGCACATTAAAAGGTAAAATGGTAGAGTTTTACTGGCATATGACCCCCCAGGGATATTTGACTCGTAAGGGAAGAAGGTCTCAAGTGAGCAGGTGTACAACTCCACTAAACACACTACACATGCTCACCCTCCCAAATGCCAGAAGGCCACTGCACATGCGGACAGCTCACCACAAAGAAAGAATCAGGGGAGATGGGATACTCTGCAAGTATGCGTGTTATAATAGGTAGCTAGTAAGAAATGAGCTGGGCAGGAGAGGGCCTCCCCGCACCCACCAGGAATGTCAGGCAACCATCAGGTGATGATTTGGCAGTTGTCACACTGCCTTTCTAAAAATGAAAATTGGTCACAGGTCCCAGGAAGAGGCAGTTTCCCAAAAGGTAAAAACACTTGAAATTGGCAATCAGCAGCTTCCAATAAAATCTCAGGAATTGGGAGAGTGAACTCAGCATGCACATTAAGAGAAAAAGTAGCAGAGTATGACCTTCAGGGTGCATTCCACTGGAAAAGGGAAGAAAGTCTTAGGTAGGCATGCACACAACTTCTTAAACGTACTGTGCATGCCCTCCTCTCAAGTGTGAATAGGCCACTGCACGTGCAGGCAGCCCACCCTAAGGGAAGAATCATGGGAAAAGGGACACAAGTATGCCAACATATAAAACTCCAAGTCAAAATGTCAAAAGCCACACCTGACCTTCACATGCCCAGTTGGCCCTTTTCCAAGTATACTTTCCTTCTTTTTGTTTCTGCTCTAAAACTTTTTAGTAAACTTTCATTCCTACTCTAAAACTTGCCTCAGTCTCTCCTGCCTTATGCCTCCTCAGTCGAATTCTTTCTTCTAAGGGGGCAAGAATTGAGGTTGCTGCAGATCCATGTGGATTCGTGACTGGTAACATAAGTATGTCTCAAATATTGCATGGTATGTACTTATACTAATATATATATATATATATATATTTTATTTACTCTGAAATTCAAATTTAACTGAGTGTTCTCTATATTTTCTGAAAAACTTGTGTTTGGGCTTGAAAAATAAAAATAAAATTTTAAGCCACTCCATGGCCAAGGAAACTGCAGAGAAACTCTGGAAGCTGAGTTCAGGGCTGTGGCAGGATGGGAGATTGGATGACCCTCATGATACTTCCTCCATTGCTAAAAACTATTAGGCTTTTCTTCCTTAAGGGCTAAGTAGAAATCAGCACATTCAAAAGGATAGTGGCTTATCTTCCTATGTACAGAACAAAGACGAGATGAGATTAATCATTCCTTCACCCTTCCCTCAGAAATCTGCTTTCTGCATTCCTTTTTCCTCAAATGTTCACCTTATCTTATGTAAGATGTAAATTTCCTAGGCACTAGCTATAGACTCACAAGTATGTAATCACTCATCTCGCTGCCACTCCCACCACTCCCCTTTTTAAATAAAATGTACAAATACTAAACCTCCTGAGAACCACTTTGGACAAAACAAACACAAATGCCGCTGTGACTCCTGTTTTTCCCATGCATGGTGACAAGCTGGCTCAATAAACCTCGACAATGTGAGATTGATGCCTCAGTTTGAATAACTCAAACTGAGTCTGTCAGGCTTAACCTAATAACTAACTGAGCAGTAGTGTTTCTATACAAGAATTCCTTCCCAGTATTTCTCAGGAAATGTGTACATTTTTTCTGAATGCCTAGGAGGATTAAGTGAAGAAATTGAAAAAAAAAAAAGGCAAAAACCATTATAATTCTTTTGTGAGTATTAAAGAATAACAAGTGACATTGAGATATTATAGGTTTGAAGAAATCCTTTAATGTCAGGTAAAAAGTAAGAGCAGGAAATATTGACATTAGGAATGTAAGGTCAAAATCAATATTTCTAGGAGCAGAATAGGAGTATGTAACTAGCTAATGTGTTATAAATGAGTATCTGGTACTGTCTGCTGTTTAATGATGAATCATTCTTATAAATAAAACAAAATTAACAAATATAAATGCTTAATCTATCTCATACAAATCCTATGAATGCTATTCCAAAGAAAAAGGGGGGTCAAGGTTTTGGAAGCCAAATATGTCAGTATGGTGGCCTCTTTACCATGTGAGTCTGCGTAGTGCCATTTATCTAGTTGGGAGAACAGTTACATTTTTCAAACACTACCTAATAATGCTTGCTGGTATTCTCCAGTGTTTGAAAATTTGGCACAGGCTATAGTTCCTTGTAAACACAACTATTTACATATCCATAATAATGACCAAAGAGTTTCCAAGATGGTTCCCAGTGATCCTTGCCTCCCAGTATACACGCCTTTGCCTTGCTTCCCAGTATACACATCTCCCAGAATACACAAGTGTAGTCCCTGCCTACCACGTACAAGAGTTGCTCTGTGAAGCCAAGATGATATGGCAGAAATGGTGGTATGCTGCTTCTAAAATTAGTTATAAAAGTTACTGGACCTACTCTCCCTCTTTCTCTCTCTCTCTCTTTTCTTTTTTCTCTCTTTCCATACTACTACTTGTGCGGAAAAGCCATGTTGTAAACAACCCTAAGGAGATACCCATGTGGCCACAAATTGAAGCCTCCTGTCAACAAATATGTAAATGAGCTTGGGCACAAATCTTCCATATCCAGTTAAATTTTCAGAGGCTATAGCTTCAACAAATAGCTTGCATCAAACTTGATGAAAGACCCTGGGGAAAAACCACTTCCAGATTCCTGACTTGCAGAATCTATGTTAGATTTAAAAAACAAAAAAATTATTGATTTTCTGCTGATAAATTTGAGGGCAGTCTGTTATACAGCAGTAGACAATTAATATAAAATATGAAAGATATTGTAAGTATTTTAAGAATAATATGATTTTTAGAATTAAAAATTCCAAGGAATTCTGATTTTTCATTTGAAAATCCCAAAGATGACTCTCTTTCAGGAAGTTCACCACTGGAATGTGGAAGATGTGCATGGATAATATATCCTTTAACCTGGTGAGAACTCTATTAGGAACATATGCTCTGTGAGAAGTGTGAGTTCTTAACAGTGTTAGGTGGTTAGGCCAAAAAATGTGGAAAATAGATGTAAAGTTCTCAAGCAAATAAACTCAATAGGTTATTTCTTTCCCTATATTTGGTATCTTTTCACATCTCAACAAAATTCATTTCATCCATGTTAAAATTATTATTATTATTAATTTCTGGAGTATAGTGGTGCAATCTCGGCACACTGCAGCCTTGACCTGCCAGGCTCAAGCAATCCTCCCACCTCAGCTTCCTGAGTAGATGGGACTACAGGTGTGCACCACCACACCCAGCTAATTTTGTTTATTTTTTGTAGAGATGAGGTCTCACTATGTTGCCCAGGCTGGTTTCGAACTCTTGGACTCAAGTGATTCTCCCACCTTGGCCTCTGAAAAAGTTGAGATTATAGGCATTAGTCACTAAAATTCTCGAATAATAACTGAACTGGATTTGTTTTATGACTTGGACTTTTGTGTTTTTATTGTCAAATAACACATCCAGCTTCTCTGGTGCTTACTCTAAATAGCCCCATTTCAGGCTCCTTTCCAAGAATTCTGCAGATCTAGCAGATTCTACTGGTCCAGACATCACTGAAAGAAATTCAAGGGCTATGAAGTATGAAAGTTGGTTTAAATCAAGGCACTGATATTATCTGTGCTACTTAACATTTCTAGTTTTTGGCCCCTTTATTTGTTAAATGGGGACAATAATGCTTATCTTATGGGCTAAGTGAGGACGAAAAACCAGTAAAACATCTGGCAAACAGGATATGACAATAAAGAATTCTCAGCATTATATCACTGATTATTCTACTCTTCTGTGAAGTCAACAGGCAGTATTTTAATGTAATATTTAAATATATAATATATAATTTTTGCAAATTCAGCAAATGTAACCCGTGCCCAGGTAAAGGAACATATTAGTTTTATCATCTCAGAAACTCCATGGTCTCTTTGAATCATAAGTCACACCCTCTCCAAGAGTAACCCCACCATGATTCCTGATGCATTGGTTAATTTTGCCTGTTTTTGAAATTTATGTCAATAGAATAATAAAGTATGTCCTCTTTTTGATTTAGGTTCATTTGATATACAGTATTTCATTGTGTGAATACACCAGAATTTGTTTATCTATTTTAATGTTGATGAGTATTAGTAGTTTTAGGTGAGGAATATATATTATGAACATAGATGAACACTGCTACACATTTCTGTTGGGTACTCTGGTAGCTGAATAATGGTTCTCCCAGTATATGCACTTCTTAATTCCTAAAACTTCTGAATGTGTGACCTTACATAACCAAAGAAATATAAGGACTATGAGATTGGGAAATTGTCCTAGATTGTTCGGGGGACTAATCTAATCATGTAAGTCCTTAAAAGCAGAAAACCTTTCCCTTTCCCAGTACTCTCTCTCTCTTTCTCTCTCTGTCTGTGTTTGTGTGTGTGTGTGTGTGTGTGTGTGTGCATGTACATGTATTGAGAGAGAGAGAGAGAAAGGGGAGAGAAATTCCAACATTGCTGGCTTAAAGATGGAGTTAGGAAGCCATTTTCTAGGGACCTTCTAGAAGCTAGAAAGGTCATAAAACCAGCTTCTAACCCAAAGCCTCCAAAGGAAACACAAAATACTTTGATTTTAGCCCAGTGAGACCTCTCCAGACATTTGATCCAAAACATTGTAAGACAATAAATTTGTGTTGCTTTAAACTACTAAGTTTGCAGTAGTTTGTTGCAGCAGTAATGGAAAACTAATGCAGGTATATCTCTAGTGATGGAATTTCTGGGTCATAGGGAAAGCTTATGCTTGCTTTTATTAAGAACTGCCAAATAGTTTTCCCATAGTGGTTTTTACCAGATTATACTTAACACTATCTGGCTTTGTAATTTTAGTTCCTCCTCATCCTTCTCAACATTTGGAATTTTCTGTATTCATTTAAGTTCTTCTAGTGAATTCATATTATGCTTTATTTTTCATTTCTCTGATAATTAACAAAGTTGAACACCTTTCAGCATATGGCATGCTATCTTGCAATGTTCACTGTTAAGACATCACCATTTTTGATGTCTTTTTATTACTCAATTATAAGAGTTTTTTTATCCTCTGGACATAGTCTATTTTTTCAGATTATTACAAATATCTTCAGGTATTTTTCTGGTTTGTCAGGTTTTTCTTTTACTCTCTTACTGGTGTCTTTTGATGAAGCCAAAAAAAAAAAAAAAAAAAAAAAAAGATTAAGAGCTTCTTAATCCCTTTGTAGTCTATTTAAGAAATCCTTATTCTAAAGTCATAACATTTTTTCCTATGATTTCTTAAATAATTTTTCTTATATATTTAGATCTACAATTCACCTGTAAGACAAAAGTTATAAATCTCCTATTACAAATGGAAAAATCAAGTGATATATGGAGATTTCAATATCAGACAGGAGATGAGAAAACAGCTTGAATTCTGGTCATCTGCCTCGCTTTTCCATAAACAGTGCTGTATCCACTGACCTCATAAAGCCTTCCTTGATGTTCCAGAATCACATTGATCTCTTCTTCCCATCCTCTGCATTTCTCAACCCCATTTGAGAAATGCATCTTATAGTAATTGTGGATATTGTATGCATTTGCACACATCACCTTCCCTGCTGGATGATTTGGCCACTTGTGATCAATGGCTGCCTCCTTATTCATCTTTATTGGGATCAGAGCATTAGTCCAGCACAAAAATAGTGATGCTCACTACATGGTCTACTAGAATTTCTAGTTGTTAAAAGAAGGAATGAGTTACCATTAATTTCTCTGTTTTACATCAATATTTTAAATTACAAAAATGACTTGCTATATAACTGAAGAAAGTCATTAGAAAAAAAGAAAAACCTTATTGTAAGTAACAGTTCTCTGGCATAAAAACTGTCTGAGAAAATAAAAATTATTAAATTACAAATAGGTCTTTTAAGTGATAGATAGCAATGAGAATATGTGTTACCAATTTATAGTTTTCTCTTCTCAGAAGGCTTATTCTTAGTTACTTATCCTTAAATTAAAAAGCATATCAAGTTAATGTAGCCTGCTATCCTGAGATGGATTTTATGTCATCAGCATCTTTAGTCTTCAATCCTTTTGTATACTCAGACGGCCTTCAGAGGGCCATTTCTGTTTTCTGAAAATCCCTTCCTATCAATCCTTTCTCAGTGATTCTTTTTTAATTTAATTTTAAGATGTGTTTCCCTGGTTTTCTAGTACCTTTTGTTTTTTCTTCTCCCTATATTACTGCTTTTGTAACTACATAGTCTAATATTTCTAAAGTACGTTTATAACAGCATCTTTCTCATGTGCTATTCATGTCCATTGTCTTACATCATTAAATTGTTAAAGTCAACATGATAGCTATGGAACATGGTTAATTCAATTTAGCACTTAGAGTCATTAAATTCTCCTTGCACTCATGCATGCTTGGTGCTTTGAGGACTCCTATCCCCATCACTCTTCCACTGGGATACTATAAAGAGAAAAAGATTTGAAGTGAGGTAGGCATGTGTTTAAGTTTCAGCTTTGCCACATTCCAACTTATGTCCTTGGACAAAGTGACTTAACCTGTGTCTTTATTTCTTAAATGAGTGTGTGTGCATGTATGTGTATACAAGTATGTATATATAAAACAAAATACAGGATTGTTATGAGGACCAAAAAAGTTTGTAATGTGAAGTGTTTAACACAACGTCTGTATAATCACAGTAGGTCATTGATATTAGTTCCCTTTTTTTCCCTGAGGAAACAAAGTTTAAGGGTAGACTAACTATTCTTATTGACATGTAAGCATATACAGGAAACTAGGAGTTAGTGAGCATTCTTGAGAAACAAATTAGACTGATCAAATTTGAAAACAGCAAGATTACTCTGGTGAGACTGTGGGATAAAGACAGCAAAATGAAATCTTTATGGACCAAAGAGATACCATTAACTGGGTAAAGAAATGGGATTCTTGGGGCCATTGTGATGTGGAGAATGCATGCCCTGTTTGTGTGTGTTACAGTTCCAATGGTCACTATTAAAACTCCTTCCTGCAAAAAAAAAAAAAAAAAAAATTGGAGACTAGATATGGGCTGGTGGTGAGGACGGTTTCTTATCCCGAAGACAGGATCTATTAGAGACCAGATAAGTTAAAGGCGGGAAATGTAGTTAGGTTCTTATCATACTACTGTAAGTAAGAAATTACAGTCCTCAAATAGAACAGCTACTGTGTGGAGAAAAAGACAAATCCCCACAGGAACAAAGGGATTTACACCTGAAGAAATTAGCTGCTTCGAAATGGAAATATCATACAAAATTTTCATTTCAAATGTTCACAGAGATGTAGCTCTCAAAGATGTATCTTTATAAAATAATTAATTCAAATTGCATCTTCTGTTTCAATCATGATTCCCAAGTATTAGATGCACCGAGGTAACCATAACTGTGCATACATAGTTTCAAATATGTATTTAAGTATATGTACATATTTATGGGTACATAAATTAAATGTCATATATTATAAAAATTCTATTACTTTTACTTTTATCATGTGATTTTTGAATTGTGAAGATTGTTTTCAGATTTTCCAAGGAGCACGGACAGTATTGCCCTACTAACCCCTCAAAAGAAGAAGACAAATGCATTAATAGATTTTCATGGAGGGTTGGATAATGAGAAAATTATTTTTAAAATTGCTGTTAACTCATAAAAGCATGTGTAAAATTGGCCAAAGGGATGAAGTTCAGTTACTGGTCACGTAAGATCATTTAAGAGCTGGTTTCACCTGTTGAGGAGCTGCATTTATTTGGCTGAAATCCGATTCAGTTCAGGGTAGTATTTATTAAATATATTATTGGACTTTATAAACAATTACCATATACCTAGAACCAACTTTGTTTAAATCATTTTACATACATTATTTATAATCTTTATAACATTGCTCAAGATAATTATCACAACTCATCTCTTTCAGATGGGAAAATAAACACAGTAGACATTTAAAAACTTGACCACATTCATAGTATGTGTTAAATACATTGTTTGAAGTCTACCCTTTTCCCCTCCTATGCCGTGATCTTTTGATATATCACACAAAAAGTTTTGCTTTCTTAATCATAATTATGCCAGTAATACCAAACTAATAGTTTTCCTGTGTAGATATGGGTGTGAGGAACCATGGGCAGTAAACACTGACATCAGCCATTTTCACTGGATGTATGAAAAAATAAAATTTAAATAAAGGCTCACAATATAATCAAGGGAATTTTAGAATACTCACACTTTATGGCCCAGAGAGTCCACATATTGCAATCAGTCTAAGATGACAATCAAAGATGTATATAGACATTAGCATACAAGATTTCTAAAACCATAGTGTTATCCATAACTCCAAATATTGGAAAACAACATATGCAACCAAAAATTAAGTGAATTACTCTATAACACATATGTACAATATAATATTCCAAGAATCAAAAAGAATATTTATAGCTAACATACAAAATGTAGTTATGAAATATTAAGCAAAAAGATATAAGATGATAAAAATGTTATACAGCATTCTAAGCGTATCTTTGTATACATGTCTATCTATAATATCTATCTGTTCATCCATCTACCTATTGCAAATATTAATAGTGTTTGTCAAGAATAATGAGATACTTTTTTCTTTTAAATTCTTGTTTATTGTTTTAATTTTCTGCCTTAAACGTAAATAATTTTTAGCTTTAAAAATTCTACGTAGCTTTTAAAAATAATGGTATTTCCTGTAGTATACCAAATAACCTTTCTTTTCATAGTTTTAGGTTTTTAGAGCCAGAACCCAGCTCAGACTTGATGAAAGTGGAAGCCTCTTTTCCTGACTAAGGCAAATGATTAACAAGAATGCAGGAGTAGTTATGAAGCTGAAAGAAATTTATAGGGGGAAAATGACAGGAGGTGGTAGGAATATTCTTGGCATTGAACAGATAGTTCTTTGTAGAGAAACAGGAAGTGGAGAATTGTTATTTTTAGATATTTAACTATGACAGAGTTAGCATTACGTGTATTGTTAGCCCTATAAAAACAATAAGTGAATCCTCTGTATCTTATCTTAATTGTGTTGACAATGGTTGCTATCAAGTAAATGGTAGTTCTTATTTCAAAAATTTTATGAATCTTATTTTCCACTTTTTTATTGGCGCTATTCATTGTAACAGTGATCTAAAATATGCTCTGCTTACTTTATATGCATATATAACATGTTGAACATGTTGATTAGTCCATAATGTATAAACAAACATGTTGTAATTCTTGACTGGAGCAATGAAAAAAATGAGATTTAAACTTTCCTTGGTAAAAAATTTTTAATACTTTAGTAAATATACTTAGTGCAGGAGGTACAAAAATTATTACTTTATGTTTAATCTCATACTGTAATAAACTGTGGATCATGTTTCAGTGAGGTGTCAGAGCAGTCTCAAAGAAAAAAGTATCTAAAGCCACCTCATACCTCCAAAGAGTCAATTGTTATATTTTCAGGAATACCATCATCTGATTGCTAAACAGCAATTATTAGAAACTTAATTTTACTACAAGCCTACAGTAACCAAAACAGCATGGTACTGGTACCAAAACAGAGATATAGACCAATGGAATAGAACAGAGCCCTCAGAAATAATACCACACATCTACAGCCATCTGATCTTTGACAAACCTGAGAAAAACAAGAAATGGGGAAAGGATTTCCTATTTAATAAATGGTGCTGGGAAAACTGGCTAGCCATAAGTAGAAAGCTGAAACTGGATCCCTTCCTTATATCTATTACAAAAGTTAATTCAAGACGGATTAAATGTAAGACTTAAAACCATAAAAATCCTAGAAGAAAACAGGCAATACCATTCAGGACATAGGCATGGGCAAGGACTTCATGACTAAAATACCAAGAGCAATGGCAACGCAAGCCAAAATTGACAAATGAGATCAAATTAAACTAAAGAGCTTCTGCCCAGCAAAAGAAACTACCATCAGAGTGAACAGGCAGCCTACAGAACGGGAGAACATTTTTGCAATCTACCCATCTGACAAAGGGCTAATATCCAGAATCTACAAAGAACTCAAACAAATTTACAAGAAAAAAACAAACAACCCCATCAAAAAGTGGGCAAAGGATATGAACACACACTTCTCAAAAGAAGATATTTATGCAGCCAACAAACGTATGAAAAAAAGCTCATTACTAGTCATTAGAGAAATGCAAATCAAAACCACAATGAGATACCATCACACAACAGTTAGAATGGTGATCATTAAAAGTCAGGAAACAACAAATGCTGGAGAGGATGTGGAAAAATAGGAACACTTTTACACTGTTGGTGGGAGTGTGAATTAGTTCAACCATTGTAGAAGACAGTGTGGCGATTCCTCAAGAATCTAGAACTAGAAATACCGTTTGACTCAGCAATCCCATTACGGGATATATGAGGCCAAAGGATTTATAAACCATGATACTATAAAGACACATGCACATGTATGTTTATTGCGGCACTATTCACAACAGCAAAGACTTGGAACCAACCCAAATGTCCATCCGTGATAGATTGGATTAAGAAAATGTGGCACATATACACCATGGAATACTATGCAGCCATAAAAAAGGATGAGTTCATGTCCTTTGCAGGGACGTGGATGAAGCTGGAAACCATCATTCTAAGCAAACTATCACAAGAACAGAAAACCAAACACTGCACGTTCTCACTCATAGGTGGGAGATGAACAATGAGAACACTTGGACACAGGGCAGGGAACATCACACACTGGGGCCTGTTGAGGGGTGGGGGTCTGGGGAAGGATAGCATTAGGAGAAATACCTAATGTAAATGATGAGTTAATGGGTGCAGCACTCCAACATGGCACATGTATACATACGTAACAAACCTGCACGTTGTGCGCATGTACCCTAGAACTTAAAGTAAATTTAAAAAATTAAAATAAAAAAGTTAATTTTAAAACATTATAATTAAATTGCTTATGTTAAGAACAAGAAGTACTCAAAATTCATACTACTTAGTTATTTAACTCCATTTATTCTTTTCTAGGCTTTTTAAATTATTTACATCTCTTGTATCTGTATTGTGGAAATAGTGTCTATTGATGTGCTAACTGCAAATCTCTTTCCATCTCCACTTGCAGAATGTCACATTGGTAGCTTGAAATCAGTAATGGTGGGAGTATTTACATTACAGAAATAAACTTGCAAATGCTAAAACAGGACTTCCATTTTTACCACCTTCCCTGGAAATCTGATTGTGAATATTTACTAGCAGACCATTTAACATATTATTTTGTCATTACTTCCTCTTTTTACCAGATAATCCTAAATATCATGTGCTGTATTTATCTGTTACTCATTGTTTTCACCATGCATCATGAAAATATAAAATAAAATAAATTGCAATTTATTCTATGTAGAATTGATTGATTGTCTGATAATACACTTAGTGCCATTTGGTAACAATGATGCTGTGGAGGATATAAAGACAAAATATAGCTCTTGCCTTTACAGTGAGTTGGAGGGAGAATGGATAATTATATATTCAAGTATGCTTTGCTTTGTTATGAAAGATAACGTATATCTATATAATATTGTTTAATTTTCAAAGTGCTTTATAAACAGTCTCCTTCATTTAATTCTCACAACAATCCTGGAAAGTAAATAAGTAAGTTATTGTGTCCACTTGGCAGGTGAGAAATCCAAGACTTGCCAAAGGTCATAGAGCTAGGACATTGAGAGATAAAGTAAAATCCAATATCCAACTCTTTTAACTCTGAGTCCTGGGTTATTTGTGCTTTCCTCCACTGTTAAAAAAGAAAAATGTTTCCAAATCCCATCTATGGGTTTCAGTGAAATTGTACTTGGAGACACTGAGCTTTTTTGGGAAAAATTCAAATGCCTATTGTGGCAACTTTAAGATTATTAGTCTATTTTATGAAGTGAAATCATACAGTGACTCTCTATCTCAGGATTTTCTCCCACACATAAAGTACTATAATATTACACTTGAGATGGCTGCCAAAACAGGTAGATTGACCAAAGGCACACACGCTGCCACCCCTGAATCTGTGCTTCTAATGCCTGCAATATTGGTGGGCACAAGTAGTCTTCAGTTCAGAATGAAAGACTATAAAATGAAAAACATTCTTTCCAAAGACAAGACTAAAGACAAGAGGCATCTAATGAAAGTGGAGGATCCTACAGGCTAAAAGAGAATGAAGAGAATTGTAGGAAAAAACAATGTTTGAAAAACCAAAAATTTTGTTAGATTGTTTATTTAAAATTGGATAAGGAGAAAAAGTCATCTAAAATAAATCAATTTATATTTTTATTTTTAAAAGTGTTCAGTAGATTTCTATTGGAAATAGCATTTTCAAGGTGCAAAAAGGCACAGTTACCAAGTTAGCCTCAAACCAAATCCATCCAAAGAAATCCCAGAGAATGTGGTATGAATTAATAAATGCCACCATAGAATAAATGCAGCAAACAGAAAATCCATAATAAAGAAAAAACACAGTTGCTATTATTCTTGTTTTTATGATTTATCTTTTTATATGATCATTATTTAAAATTGTGGAAGTTTTCTTTTTCCTTCTCATTAAAATCAATAAAAGAAGTGCAATTTAAATACCTTCAGGTCAAGATTTAATTTAGATACTACCTGAGACAGAATATAACTTGTGAGAGTTAAAGAAATTAAAACGTAAGTGACCTGTGGAGACAAATGGAAATACCTGTTAATATAAACATTAATACGAGTTGATGTAAAATTTTGTCAAAAGTTAGAAGACACAATATTTCAGAAATGTAATTGGGCACAGTGGATCACGTCTTTAATCCCAGTACTTTGGGAGGCACAGGAGGGCAAATTGCTTGAGCCAAGGAGACCGAGACCAGCCTGGGCAACATAGCGAAACCTGTCTCTACCAAAAACACAAAAATGAACTGAGCTTGGCGGCGTGTGCCTGCATTCTCAGCTGTTCAGGAGGCTGAGGTGGGAAATCACCTGAACCCAGAAGATGAAGAAGGCTGCAGTGAGCTGTGATTTCACCACTGCACCCCAGCCTGGGTGATGGAGTGAGACCCTGCTTAAAAAAAAAAAAAAAAAAAAAAGATATACCATGCAGAACCAGGTTGTGCGCTAAATACAGTATAAGTAACATTCTATTCCTCTCAAACATGTATAATGTCTGCTTCCACTGGTGCAGTCATTCTGCAAATGTAATACATTATTATCCTGAAAAGTCTTTTGCCTACAACAGATTCCACTGATCAGAGGCTATAAGTAATTTATTGAAAACATAGAAATATAATAGGGCTACTTTGTTGATGGCATGAGTGAAATTATGCATTTATATCATTATGTTATAATAAGATATTCTATATTATACATATATCAATGTAAATCATATATACATGCAGTCATTTTCAGTATCTACATTATATAGATATTACATTATTTATGGTATATATTATATAAATGATATATATTATATAATTTATATTATTTTTGTAACATAAATTATATATTATATATAATATAGATATTGAGAAATTATATTTATGTAATATAAATTTTATATATATATATATATTTTAAAAATGTGGATATTGAGAATGACTGCATGTTCCTTCTTTCAAAAACCATACTGAAAAAATAAAATACAAGCATACCTTAGGAGAACTTAGTAACTGAGCTACTTATTTTGAAAATGATGCCAATTCTCCAGTTCTCCAATGCAGCCAGTAATACACATTGTGTTAGTGAAATTTTTTAAAAAGCCTCAGAAAAGTTAGGTAGCATTAGTTTTATTTACTATAAAGCTCAGACTCTCTGCCAAATATACCTTTTAAAACGTAGTCGATGAGACAAACAATAAATTTCTTAAGTTATCTGACATCATACTTACAAGGTTCTATCAAGTCAGATAGGGGAGAGAGGGAAGAGAAAGTCATACTGCAGCTTTGCTGCTAAATAGACTCAGATTACTCTTCTCTTCTTGCAAAAAATATCATTAGCACATTTCAAATGGGAATCACTTTATAATTCTTTTTTAAATTACCTTTTTACTCCTCAGAATTCTAATAAAATAATTTGCATTTACACATCCTTAATTATATTTCAATCATCCATTATGAATATAGGCAATTTGCAACTTTTATTCAACATATTCAGATGTGCACTGTTCATGAATTCTGATGTTTATTAGATAATTGACTAATTAAATCTGTTTTAGAGCAAAATTATTAAAGCATGCCCCATAGACTCCATTCTTGTTCCACTTCAATTCTAAAAGTCCTCCATGTTTCTCCCTATAAAACTCTGAATAAAAAGGCCTTCTTCTTTAAGAGCTGAAAATTCCAACACAATTTATAAATGCATTTCCTCTATTTTGCTAAAATCCTAGATATTTACAACACTAGTAAATTGTCACATGATCTTTCACACAACCTGGCTGTTATCAAGTATTGCTTCATAGGATTACAGTGGCTTGAGAATAATTAAGTGTTGCTTTCTTTCAGGCTATTTCTCTAGAATATTCTGGCTCATTATTTAGAAACAAGATAGCTAGATTTCTAAACACAGAAAAGATTATGACAATCACTGCAGTTACGTAAGATATATAGAAAGGCAAGAACTGAAGATTCTTTGGAGAAATAACCAACTCTGAATATATTCTGGGTTTCTTTGCTCTTGTTTCTATGGTATTATAGCATTCCATATTTCTGCAAGTGTTAATAGGAATCTGTAAGGCTTGGATAACTAATTCTGTATTTAAACAGATTTAATTGCTTAATACACAGCTGACTTTCTAAACTGTCCACACTGAATTTGCTGAATAAATGTTATAAATGAGCTATATTTATGAGGGAAGATTGAAATGTTTAAAATGCAAATGCATTCCGTTTCTCATATGAGAAGGAAAAGTGAAATTGGAAACAACAATAGAATTTTTAAAGGTCTTCAGCTGGAATTTTAATGATTAGACTAATGACATCAAAGCACATCCCCAGTGCCTGTCTCTAGCTTCCTACTAGTCTTTTATTGTAGACCAGTTGATACAGCTTTTACATGGAGATGACACAGAGTGTTCTTTGATTACTGCAAGTGACTTCAATATTACATCAAAAATGCATCTGGGGCTTTGAATCTTCCTAAGATTAGATATATATCTACATTTTCAAATAGTATTAAGGTATAAATGTTATGACTTCTCCTGTATAATCATACTTTTTCACCAAATACATTAGACCTAAATAAATTTATTCATTATAATCTCTTTAGACGTATAAAATTATGTTATTTATAGCTGCTGGTAGATATTGGGATGAAATTATTTAAAGGACTCTGAGATTAGGTCATGGGAAAAGACAGGTTATACCCACACTTCAAGTCATTTTATGATAAAATTTGAAAAACAAATATATCATAAACCATAGGTTTTGGATATTTATTGACAATGCAGTTGGTGGCTTCAACCAGTATCTACTTTTTAGTTTTTCTTTGTTTTTGTTTTTAATTTTGTTTATAGTTAATATTATATTTTCAGTTATTACTTACTACCAGATCTGGACATTTTATAATTACTCAAATGTGTTTAACACTTTTAGAATGCTTTACACAAGATAAGGACTGATAATTTTCTTCATTATCTATATTAATGTACTAACTTATATCAACTTTTTCTTTCTAAACAAGAATTCTTGTTCTAACTCTAGGATTTTATAAGTGATATGTTATTAAATATTCCCTTTGTAAGTATTTTATCAAACTATGTATTTATTTGAAAATAATCTATTTTTATTGATACTTTAGCAATGTTTCTATTGAAGTTTAGTAAGTCAATACAATTAAATTCTACCTTGCTTTGAAATGCGTATTTCCCTTCCTCTTTTGGATAATTATAAAAATATAGAGAGAGTAATTATTGTATATTAGTCCTTTATGAAAATAAACTGAACATTTTACCTACTCTCAGTAAGTTTATAGCCCAAAATATAAAGGCAAGTATAATAATTTTTATATAAAACTGACATTATTTATGTCTTAAGAGGTGAATGTACAGTCAATGAGACCATGAGCCCTAAAAATTGTTTTCACTTGAGAAAATGAGGCAAGACTTCTGGAATAAGTAGCTTGTAAAATGGAATATCTTGTGGTATATGGTATAGACAAGCAATGTATTTATAAGAAAGACATTTCAACCAGAATGAATATAAGTCATAAATAGGAATAAAGGCAGAAAAATCACTAAAAATATAGCATACAAAATAATGACTTCAGTCTAATCAGATATTGTTGGGTTCAAAATGATTTCTTCGAAAAAAGCTTAACCAGTTTGAATCCAAACTATAATCAACCATTCTTGACTGTGAACTACCATCTACTAAATCTGCCAAGAAATATGTCAAGATATTGAGAAATACATAAATATAATATATAAATATATATATCCATAAATATATTAATTTATGTATATGAATATACACACTCCTATATATGATTTATAGAAAATTTTTTGTAGTTGTGAAAAAGCAACTAAATCGTGTTAACTCCTAAGTGCATACAAAGGACATCCATAATGCTAAGGCATTGTAGACTTCCTTTTGAAACAGATTTAGAGGAAACATACCAGCTTGCTTTCCCTTTATAAAGATTGAATAGCTCTTTATAGTGAGTTTATTTCTACCATTTGTAACTCTTTATGCTCATTTCTATATTTGTCCTACAAACTTTTCTTAGGTGTCTACAGTATGCATAGCACAATGGTTAACACAGTGAGATTATAAAACAAAACAAAACAAAACCCTGGATACAAAATACAACGTTTATCTTTAAAATAGTTTGCAAAAAAAGCAATAACTAGGAGAGAGAGGGAGGAAATAAATATAGATAAAATAACTAATTTGTATGAATGCTACCTGGCGTGCATATGAGAATTCTATATAAAAAGCCATTCATTCTACTCTGGGGAGAAGAACATGCAATCATGAGTGAGGGGCTCTATAGACACTAGTTGTTGGCAGGCTTCGAGAACACATCTACTGAAACATATTAAACATGCATATTATTTAAATATTTTTATTAGCTAGGTTTTTAGAAAGGTTCTCAAAGTATTTTCTCCCTTACACTTTCTTTTTCAACCCATAATTTCCATGCCACACAGCCAAAGCTTGCCGCTACAGTTAACTTTCCTAAGGGGATCAACGACTGAATTAACTTGACAGAACAGATATTTGAATTTATTGAGACAAAATGAAAACATCTCTAAATTATTTCTCTCCTTCAAGCCACCACGTACATACTAAGTTGCTGTAAGAAAATTCAATGAAACCCTATTTCGTCAGACCAAAATTCCATTTAAAATCGAATAATTCAGTTATACTTGAATCCCTATTTATAATTCAATCACCTACTCAGAAATTTCTGAATTCTAAATTCAAGTTGCCATGCCAAGTTAGCACATTCCTGGTTGAATTGAGTGCAGTGGAATTCTTTTTTTTTTTTTTTTGAGACGGAGTCTTGCTCTGTCTCCAGGCTAGAGTGTAGTGGCGCGATCTCAGCTCATTGTAACCTCTGCCTCCTAGGTTCAAGCGATTCTCCTGCCTCAGTCTCCCATGTAGCTGGGACTACAGATGCAGTTAATTTTTGTACTTTTTAGTAGAAATCGGGTTTCACCATGTTGACCAGGATGGTCTCGATTTCTTGACCTCATGATCTGCCCACCTCGGCCTGCCAAAGTGCTGGGATTACAGGCTTGAGCAACAGCACCCAGCTTGGAGTTCTTAATAAAGCATACAAGCCTTCTTTCTTTGAGGTGAGATATGTCATGTAGAAATAGGACTCAAGAACATCCTATAAGAAAAATCTTTCCTCGGGAAAAAGCCATCTTTTGGCTCTTTGTAATTCTTAGAAAAATGGGTAACCATACATTTGTTGACAACCAGTCAGCACTCTAGGAGTTTCTTCTGCCGTCAATAGTATCTACAAATCTCTAATTTATTAATAACCTACTAAGTGATGGGTACTACAGTGGAAGGCTTAAGTATCACTAATTTGTAGAAAAGAAAGCAGACTCAGAGGCTTTTGAAGATTAACCCAAAATTTACTGCTGGCAGTGACCAGAGGATGGTATTCGGTACTACAGAAGATTTTCATCCTGAGATCAATCAATCAATTGCAGTCTCATGGCAACCCCCCACAGCATACATCTACTTGTTTTCTTCACTCTTTTTGGGGTGGGTTGTGACTAAAAAGTTGATTTAAACAGACACTGTGTTATAAGAAAATTAAAGGGCCTTGGATTTACAATGAAAGCAAAAGGGTTTTAGCACAAACTGCAACTTAAACTCTTTGGGTTCAGTTTCCCCTTACTCTGAATGGAAGCAGCTCATGGGTCCTGCTTTTGTTGGACACATGCTTGCTTTGTAATTGTTATGTATGCCATGTTAGGAAACAAAGTGAAAGCTGAAGGTCTTTCAGAAAAGATTTTCTTTACATACAGGTTTATTCAGATGGCCCACAATAGTGTAGGAAAGGTTCCAGTTATTCCTCTGCATATGGAATGGCATGAGAACATTCCATGCAGAGAAAACCATATGTGAAAAGCCTGGAAGCATGAAAATCTTTGTTCTGGAGGTAAAGAAAGGGTGTATTTTCTGTAATGGAACTTGAGGAAGGAGTAGAAATCTGGCTGAAAACAAAAATAGTTTTCTCCCTCCTTACAGGGGCATGAGTTTAAAGCTGTGCAGTGTGTGTGTGTTTGGGACTAGGCATCACAGGTTTTTAAGACTAGCATGGTCACATTGGTTTCAGATTGATAATTCTGTGAACAGAATGGTAAATAAATTGAGAAGATGACATATTTAATGCAAGGATTACGAAGTAGGGAGTAAATATACGGGTTGAATATTTTATAGATCTGTATAACTTGTACTTCCAATAGTGAGCTTAGAGTTTGCTACTGCCAACACTTAATTAATAATGTGTTTGCTGCCTTTCAGAAAAGCATGTTATTAGTAAAATTCGGTAGGACATTTATTTTCTTTTTAACCTCCTGGGAGTATTTTTATCCTTCCTGATTTGTATTTCTCCCTGAATGTGGCTCAACCATTAGCACTGAACTTAGGAGGTGAAACACTGCACTTATATAATGAATTCTCCCAGCATATCGGAACTGATGCACGGAGGGTTTTCATCTGTTTGAGCTAATTATGCCTTGCTAATACTATTTAATGTGTAGAAAATCTTTAATTTATAGAAGAAAAATTCATATTATTATTATGATGAAGATTTAATCTCCTCACTTTTCTATTCCACAAAGAATTTCATTCAGTGTATAAATTCTCTTTGCCACATATCAAGCATATCCGCTTACAGAAAAAAATTAAGATTTAACCATGAAATTGGAACGGGATTGGTAAAATCAGTTTCTTGAATAATGTCACAGGAGGGTAAAAGTCTATCAGAGAAAAAAGAAAAAAGAAAAACTTAATTCGATAGTCAAATCAGCCATTATATTTTTAAAGCAATAAAGCTTATAAATGGGCAGTTGGTATTTAATTAAAATAAATGAGTCATCTTAGTTCTTCACACCGGTATAATACTATTCTTGTGGCAAGCATTTATTTTTCTTACAAAGAGTCAGTTTTACATCTTAGGTAAAGTATCCCTCAGAAATTAAATACTAGAATCAAACTGCCATACTACAGTTTACCATTTAATAACATTTTATCTGAGGACAATAAAATATTCTATACTTGTTCCATACCATCTCCATATGGCAAAACGATATTTTATTATATTGAAATCAAGGCATGTGGGATAAAAATGGTGAGCCTAGCACTCAAATCCTGCTTGTTGAGAATTATACTCACCAGCTTCATCTTTCACTATTATCCTCCCACCCTATGCTCCAGCCATTAAAAACTATTGACAAGTGCAAAAGCATATTCACATTTGGTTCCATATCTTTGAACAAGCTGTTCCACATTCCCAATTCTATTCTCACTTCAGTCTTTTCCCTTGCTGAGCTAACTCCCACTTGAACTTTCAAGCTTTTATCAGCTATCACCTGGGTTAGGTCCTCCATGTTACACTGAATGTTGCAATTATTATTCAGCATTGCAATTCAGATCACTTTGTTTTTCTCCCCTATCAGATTAAAAGATTCCTGAAGGTAGAGGAAAAAAAAAAACAAAAAAAAACAAAAAAAACAACTCTTCATTATAACCATCTATTAATAGAATTTTACTTCACAGTAAAAGTCAATTGAATAAATAAATATATAGATAAGTAAAAGAAAGTAATGGACAAATTAATGGATGCCTAGATGGATGGGTGAATATTGACTTAGAAAGAATCATATATTTTTTTAGCAACTTCATCTCACACATAACTTATGCTAACTACTGACAAAATATCTAAATATACTTTATTACCAGTCTACCCAAGTGTGAACATTTGTACCTAGCTGAATTTAACATTTGCATTTTGTTTGTTAAATTATACCTTGTTGGAATTAACAACTTTTTTCCCCAGACTAGTGACACTAAAATTTAATATGCACAAAGATCACTTGAGAAAAATGCTAAAACTTCACATTTGTGATCCCACTATTATAGATTCTAATTCAATTGATCTAAGGCCAATAAATGTTAATAGTCTCATTAATAAACACTTCTTAAAACTTGTTAATAAAAAATAAATTTATTTATAAACAGTTAATGAACATTTCAAAAGACTCCTTAATAAACACTTAAAGTAAATTTTGTAGAGGTGATCCACAAACCATATTTTCAAAAGGACTTTTCTGTGTATTATGCTAATTTTCTTATGTTATACAATTATGATCTAATCTAAGTTTATTCCATCCTAAAATCTTATGATCATGTTCTCTATTTTCTCATATAAGTTACTGATTCACTGATTCTACACACGATAACTCAGGTTACATCCCTGAAAACAGTTAAAGAATTGCTTCCACCATAAAAATAACATTAGATCATCAACATAGATCATAATCAGTTATATTCAAGAGCTTGTCTTTAAATCTATCCCTTAATTCTCCAATTCTTTACCAGTATATTTTGAGATACCATGTTAAATTACAGTACTAACTTTATAAACTCTATTTTGCTTTCTTCTGTCTAATCAAACTATAACTGCATGGCAAAGAAAAAAATGTGTTTGGCGGACATGCTTTATTTTCCATGAAAACATATAAGTTGAACGACTCTTTATTCTTTAAGGTAAGTATAAGCAACCATTTAAAACAGAGTTCTAGAATATTCCTAAAGTCAAACATGAAAGCAAATTTTCTTGCCGCTCTTAAAAATATGTGTATGTCATATAATCCTAACAAGAACACAACAAATCTTCAGTTTTAAATTCTTATGTAAACCTAAGATGAAAAGCACTAGTATTTTTATTTTTTATTATTTGTTTTATTTAATTGACAAATAGTAATTGTGTATATTTGCTACATGCAATATTATGTTGTATATTTACTACATACAGTGGGATTGTCCTGTATATATTACAAAACAATACAGTCAATCTATTTGAAACATCCTTCATCTCACCAACGTATTTTTTTGTTGGTGTTTTAAATTCTTATCTAAACCTAAGATGAAAAGTACTAGTATTTTTATTTTTTATTATTTGTTTTATTTAATTGACAAATAATAATTGTGTATATTTGCTACATGCAATATTATGTTGTATATTTACTACATACAGTGGGATTGTTCTGTATATATTACAAAACAATACACTCAATCGTATTTTTTTGTTGGTGAGAATGTAAATTAGTGCTGCCATTTTGGAAAAGAGTATGAAAATTCCTTTAAAAAAATAAAAATAGAGCCATCATATGATATGTTTTAGATTTGTGTTCTCACCCAAATCTCGTGTTGAATTGTAATCTCCAGTATTGGAGAAGCGGCCTGGTGGGAGGCCATTGGATCATGGGGGCGATTTCCCCCTTCCTATTCTCATAATAGTGAGTGAGTTTTCACAAGATCTGGTTGTTTAAAAGTGTGTAGTGCATCCTGCTTCACTCTCTTCCTCCTTTTCTGGCCACATAAGACATGCCTGCTTCCCCTTTGCCTTCTGTCATGATTGTAAGTTTCCTGAGGCCTTTGCCAGTCATTTTTCCTGTATAGCCTGCAGAACTGTGAGTCAGTTAAACTTCTTCTGTATATAAATTACCTGATATCACACAGTTCTTCAAATACAGAAAATTAGTACCAAGGAGTGGGGCATTAATATAAAGATACCTGAAAATGTGGAAGCATCTTAGGAACTCTGTAATGGGCAGAGGTTCTAAAAGTTTGGAAGGCTCAGAAGAAGACAAGAAAATTAGGAGAAGTTTGGAACTTCCTAGAGACTTGTTACATTGTTGCGAATAAAATGAGGATAGTGACATGCACAATGAAGTCCAAGCTGAGGTGGTCCCAGATGGAGATGAGGAACTTATTGGGAACCTGAGCCATTCTTGTTATGCATGAAAAAAGGGATGATCTGAAACTGGAACTTACAAATTAAATGAAAAACAGAGCATAAAAGTTTGGAAAATTTAAAGCCTGGCCATGTGGTGGAAAACAACTACAACAACAATAATTTACTGTGAAGGAATTCAAGGCAGCTGCATACATTTGAATAAGTAAAGAGGAGCCAAACATTAATACCCAAGACAATGGGGAAAATGCATCAAAAGCACTGTAGAGACTTTCACGGAAGCCCCTCCTCCCATCACAGACCCTGAGGCCTGGGAGGGAAGAATGGTTTCTTGGGCCAGGGCTAAGGTTCCACAACCCTGCACAACTCTAGACACAGGTCTTTGCATCCCAGCCACTCCTGCTCCAGCTGTGGCTAAAGGGGCCCCAGATACATTTTAGGCTACTGATCCAGCGGGTGCAAGCCATAAACCTTGACAGCTTCCACATGATGGTAAACCTGTGGGTACACAGAAGGCAAGAGCTGAAGCTTGGGAGCCTCTGCATAGATTTCAGAGGATGTATGAAGACACCTGGAGGTCCAGGCAGAAGTCTGCAGCAGGAATGGAGCCCTCATGGAGAACCTCCACAAGGACAATGCAGAGGGCAAGTAGGGGGTTGGACCTTCCACACAGGAGTCCTGAACTGGGGCACTGCCTAATGGAGTTGTCAGAAGAGAGCCACTGTTCTCTGGATCCCAGAATGGTAGATCTACCAACAGCTTGCACTGTGCATTTGGAAAAGGCACAGGCACTCAACACCAGCCCTTGTGTGTAGGCTTGGGGGCTGAGCCCCAGGAGTGGAGCTGCCTAATGTCTTAGGTTACCATCCCTTGCGTCAGTGTGGCCTGGATGTGAGACATGGAGTCAAAGGAGATCATGTTGAACTTTAAGATGTAATGACTGCCTTGCTGGATTTCAGATTTGCATGGGGCCTATAGCCTTTTAGTTTTTGTGTATTTCTCCCTTTTGAAACAGGTGTATTTACCCAATTCCTGTGTCCCCATTGTATCTTGGAAATAACGAACTTGTTTTTTGTTTTACAGGCTTATAGGCAGAAGGAACTTGCCATGTCTCAGATGAGACTTTGGACTGTGGACTTTTGAGTTAATGCTGGAATGAGTTAAGACTTGGGGGACTGTTGAGAGAAATTATTGTATTTTGCAATGTGAGAAGGACATGAGATTTGGGAGAGGCTAGGGGTGGAATAATATACTTTGGATTTGTCTCCTCACCCAAATCTCATGTCAAATTGTAATTCCCAGTGTTAGAGGAGGGGCCTGTTGGGAGGTCATTAGATCATGGGGGTAAACTTCCTTCATGCTCTTATAATGATAGTGAGTGGGTTCTCATGAGATCTGGTTGTTTAAAATTATGTAACACCTCACCCTTCCCTCTCTCCGTCCTTCTCTGGGCATGTAAGACATGCCTGCTTTCCCTGCAGCTTCCATTATGATTGTAAGTTTCCTGAGGCCTCCCCAGCCATGTTTCTTGTACAGACTGAAAAACTGTGAGTTAATTAAACCTCTTTTCTTCATAAATTACCCAGTCTCAGGTAGTTCTTAACAGCAATTCGAGAGTGAACTAATACACCATATTATCCAGCAATTCCACTTCTGGGTATGTATCCAAAGGAATTGAAATTGGTATGTCTAAGAGCTATGGGCACTCCCATGTTCATTTCAGCATTATTTGCAACAGCCATGATATGAAATCAACCTAAGTATCCATCAGTGGATAAATGGATGAAAAAAAATGTGGTTTATAGCAACACTGGCATATTATACAGCCTTACAAAAGAAGGAAATTTTGTCATTTGAAACTGCATGGATGGAACTGGAGAACATTAAGTGAAATAAGCCAGGCACAGAAAGACAAATACTGTATGATCTTACTTATAGGTGGAATCTAAAAAAGTCTATCTCATTGAAACAAGCGTGGAACGTTAGTTACCAGAGGCTGACGGGGTGAGGGGGAATGGAGAAAGAAAAAATGTTGATCAAAGAGTACAAAGTTTTAGTTAGACTAAAACTGGGAGACTAGTAGAATAGGTTTTAGTTATCTATTGTACTAGAAGACTAGGTTTTAGTGATCTGTTGTACTAAATGGTGACCACAATTAATAATAATATATTGTATTTTTTAATACTAAAATAATATATATTTATGATTTAAATTTTAATAAGTGGCTCAAATAATTTAAATAACTTAATCAAATTCAAGAAATAAATTTAAAACTGTGACCTGAAGTAGTCAGGTCACAGGTCATGAATGACTGACTGACTGTTAATTCTGCCGTTCTGCCATACTGTATCTCTGAGAAACAGAATGTATTATGCATGGTGAATCTAAGTCTAATAGATCTATGTCTAATGATAGTAGCCCCTGGGAGCCCTGGAAATTATTTATATTAGTTGTATATGGATCAAAGGGAATCAAGTAATGATGAATCTGAAAAAACTAGGCACTGCATATGTGGTCTGTGACAAACCAAGGCAAAAGTATTGTGTGTGTTCAGTGAGATAACACACTAAGTAACTGTTCACCACCTACCATGCATTGGATCTTGCACCTATAAACAATGACCTAACCATTGTAGGGAGATAAACATTAATGAGTAATTGTACTTCCCTCCAAGTTTATAATCTACTAAAGAAGAGGGATAAGTAAACAAGATAGATTATCATGAGTACAAATATGGAGATAAGAAAATAACCTTTAGAAAGTCTAGTGACTGATGCCAATCAGGTAAATCAGGGCAACTTTATGAAGAAGACAGTATATAAACATATTTGGGATGGTAATACAGCCCACTTCATTCAAGTCTCTACCTTGTGAAGCTGTGGGGCTTTCTCTTTGGCATACTCTGTCATCAGAATTAAACCAAGGATTCAATTTCATTTTAATTGCTTTAAATCCCAGAAGACTAGGTAAATTGCAAATACAGTTCCCAAGGTGAGGAACGCTGTGCCAGTACTGACTTCATGCTTAACTGAAGCAGATGCAAAACTCACTAATTAGCATAGGCATAAAGAATAATTTAAGATTTCATTTAATTGCAAGTTCATAACTTAGAACACAACAATTACTTAATTAGACTATTCTTATATTAACCTATCTCCCAAATGCTTAAAAATTCCATCAAGTAAGTTCAGCATGCTTAGGGATTTGGTAAAGTTTTCTTCACTTGTCTTTGTGTAGATAACTGCATACTCAGTAGATAGACTCTACAGGTTCTATCTTGAGTACCCATCATAAAAATGGAGAGGGAAGAAACAGCTTAAGGAGAGTTATAAGAAAGTAAGAAGTTGATTTCAATTATTTGACCCATATATTCTCTTCCCAAACTTTATATCCCCAATCTGTCGACTCTAATAGTGGAGTGAAAAAGTTATCTAGACTCTAATTATTGTAAAATGTGAAGATCGTTCCCAACAGAGGGACCTACTCTTGGTCTATAAATTCTAGAAATATATATGAAGGTATCTCTAGTGACCTTTCGTGCAGTGATTGTGACTGCAGATCCTGTTCCAAAGATCAACTTCTATCTAACACATGTCACTAGAATTCTACTGTATACTTGGTGATTTTTTTATTCTTTACTATTTATTATTTTGTGTGTGTGTGTCTATACAGTAGACTTGCACATTTGTGGGTGTGTGTTTGTGAGTGTGCTAATATGCTAGCTCAGTTCTCACTTCCTTTTCTTATAAAGCCACTAGTTCCACTTTCATGAAGCCCATTAATTAATCTATTAACCCATTAATCCACTCCTGAAGGTAGAGTCTTTATGATCCAATCACCTCTTAAAGGTCCCACCTATTAATATTGCCACATCAAGATTAAATTTCAATGTAAATTTTAGAAAGGACAAATAGTCGAATTATTGTAGATTACTTTTTAATTTTAAATGTATTTTTAAATTTAAGTTATGCTATACAATTCATATTACCAAGTAATAAAACAGCATAATAAAAAACTTGAAAAGTGGAATAAAAAATACAAATACTCTTAACACCTGAACCCAATCCTGGTTTGACTTTTATGATGTTTACTTTTACATAGGCAGAATCATATTTTATCCCTTTTATCTTCACCATTATCTTATCACTTTGTAGCATAAACATATCTCTATTACTCCTATAGAACTTTGTGTCTTCCTTTTACTTTTGTGCTTTCTCCTGCTCTTGTTCTCACTCTCGCTCTCTTTCTTTCCTTCTTCAGACTTTTCCTTGTCAATATCCACTTTCTTTGCCCATTCATTCTCCCTTGGTCTACTGTTACTTGGCTTTGATCTCACTTCTCTACTAAAATTGTTCTAAGATCAGAAATGACTTCCTACCTTCATAGCTACAGTGGATATTTTCAGTTCTTTCATTTAATTTGTTTTGGGAATGTAACAAGAGAGGGCATGAGTAAGCAAAATTTTACCAGAATTAGGGAGTGGGGGGCAATGGAAGATGTTAGAGATCTGGAAATAAGATAGTTTAAATATTGCTAAGTGTGTGCATTTTCTGCATTGAAAGAGTTGGAAATACAGCGAAAGAGTAAATGACCATGTGGATATGATAGAATAAATTTGGTCCATTCTTCATTCTTTTTATTCATTTTTGTGGCTCAGATTGATGGCCTCTGCACTAATGCAGGCCCCATTAGCTTAATATTTTGACAATCATAACACCCTCTAACCAGTATCCCAGTCATCAGATAATTTTCTCACTAATCTAACCTCCACAGATATGCGATGACCTTTCACACCTGGAAAATGCTTAGTCATAAAATATAATAAATATGGTAGCTAGGTGCAGTGGATCATGCCTATAATCCCAATGCTTTGGGAGACTGAGGTGAGAGGATCACTTGAGGTCCAGAGTTCAAGACTAACATGACCAACATGGTGAAATCCTGTCTCTACTAAAAATACAAAAATCAGCCAGCTGTGGTGGCGCATGCCTGTAATACAAGCTACTCTGGAGGCTGAGGCAGGAGAATAGCTTGAACCTGGGACTCAGAGGTTGCAGGTGAGCCTAGATGGCATCACTGCATTCCAACCAGGGCAACAGAGCGAGACTCCATCTCAAAAAATAGATAAGTAAAGAAATAGGCTAAAGTTTTATCACTTTAACCCAACTGTGGTTATAATTTTGTGATATTTAGTTTCATATAATTATATTTATATTATATACATTAGTTTTTGTCCTACTATTATCTCTTTGTGTTAATATAAACATTTCACCATGCCTCCTGGGAATACAGGAGAAAGAAGTCTTTTCCAGAGGACTTGTGCTAAATGAGTATTATTTCAATGTTGTCAGAAGTCCTTATTTTATGAACACAATAATTGTAAGCTACCGGTAACAAATAGTAGCAGCTAAGAGCACACACTATGAATGAAGCCAGACTGACAAGATTCAAATCTTTGCTTGAACTTTAACAAGTTTGGGACTTTGAACAAGTAGGTCTATGTTCCTGAGCCTTAATATCTCTAATTGGAGAAGATATAATAATACACACAACTTAGTGTTATTGTGAGAATTCAATAACATACTACATGTAAATATTTCAGTGTTTGGCACATAGCGACATAGGTAACATTATATCTACACGTGTGTGTGTGTGTGTGTGGTAACATTAGTGCATCAGGAAGGCAGGAGGAGGAAAACAAGCACACACATTATTTTCTGTGATTGTTTTATGGGTGGCCATTTCGTGTACTGGGAAAAATAAGAACTAGATTTCCAAAAACCTCATGTCTAATCTAGCTCTAACAATAGCCAACCCTGGACACATCTTCCCAACTAACTAATTAAAATAACAGTTGTATTCCATAGATTTCATGGACAAGGACGCTGAGGTTTTAGAGAGGTTCTTGACAAATATTCTAAGAATGGGAAATAATATCAAGGACTGAAAGGTGATACCCTACAACAATGCCACCTCTGTAAAATCCACGTCCTGAATCGAGTGATTTCCAAAATTCTTTGATTAGCTTCCATTACATGAACTATAAACTGGTAACTATAAAAATAAGTAAATTAATATGTATAGTTGACCTGCTCATTTAAAATGTATTAATTAAAAATTATTTAACTCTTTTTAAGGTATATATCGCCAACAACAAAGTAAAATTGTGTGTACTGGTTACAAAAAAAGTACTATCTTATTCTTTATTTTGGGATTCATTTTCACCTTCCCTTTGTTAACACACTGCCAAAAGAATTTAAGGATTGTTCAATTTTTTTTTCTTCCTGCATGTTTGACTATGATAGAAAATATATATTGAAAACTCATTTGCTGCCAAGAACTGCACCCATGTATTTAAAAGCTCTTCTAGTAACAATAGATGTCTTCAGGTCAAAATTACCTTTATCAAAATATTTTCTCCTTCTTTTATCCAAAAGCGTGTTTTACAATAGCAGCACCACACCTATATTAAGTAAAAACTTCAGGAACTGCAATTGAATAGCAGAATATGTTCAGTGCCAAAGTTCACACTTTCCTGAACCTTAGAAATGTCATCCACTCTTGCAGGTTTCAAAAAGTGTCTCTTTACTAGGAATATAACAAAGCTTCAAAGGTTATAGAGTCAGGCACCAGGCTTCTGTAATTGGAGGGTGGATGTCTTCTCACTCAAAATAGTCCCCAAAATAGAATAGAAATAAGCCAGATGGTCCTGACCAGAAGCTCAATGAGAAGGCTTATATGTAAATAAGTCCCAGTTATGAATTAGGAATAAAAATTATTTAATGTAGAAGTATCTTTATTGTCCTAGGAAGACTGTGAGAACTATAAACAACTTCAGATATAATTTAAGTCAAATGTTTATTTTTTAACCAAGGAAACTGAAGTCCAGAGAGGTTAATCACTTGATGTCTTGCAAAGAGCTCAGGACTTTTGACTCTTACTGCAATTTAACTTAATATGTGTTTTTCATAATATGCCCCATAAAATATAAAAGGAACATCATGCTAACCTATGAGAAATTTTTATTCCATTGATATCAGGCATATCATTTTGCTTTTATTTTTAGTGGAACTAAAAGACTATTAATGAACTCCAAATGAAGTTGTTTAAAATGCATGTTCTGAAGTAAAACTGAAATGAGAGAAAGACTGCTAATGACAACACAGAAAAAGGGTCATGTTATTGTAGGAAATAATTAACTTATTTTCAAATTTAAATGTAAGCAAAGAGCGTCTTTTTCTTCGTACGGGTTTTAAAGCCCCCTTTTTGGTGCAGATAGTAAGGATGCATCCCCTAGAGAGAACTGATTTCAGATGAGGACCACAAACAGTACTTGAATCAGTGACAGAGAGCTATGGCATCCTGAGTTACAGCCAAATTTTGTAGATCATGTTACAGCAAAGCAATGCAAACCTTCCATAAAAACTATGTTACAAACAGTGTATATCAATACTGTACTTGGAACACATATCTAGAAAAAGACAAACCGAGTAATAAAGTCTTCACAATGAGAATTTAGCAACTAACTAAAAATCAGGTCGAGTAAAATAACAACAATATAACATAAACAGGAGGAGTCATGTTGAACTAACTCAAATATTATTCCACTGGCTAAACTGGCTACAAGTTATTCTCAGCTTCTTAAATATTAGAAACCAGAGAATGATATTGGAATCCCTAGAGCCATCAAATATGGTCAGCATATGTTACATAGATATGTGTAGATATGTGTAAATTTTGTGGGAATATATTTCAAACTTCTGGTTCAGTTACTTTAAAAAAGTATTGCCTTCATTAATATCTGAAGTTACAAATAACCACTTTACTTTCTTGATGTTGTTAAAGGTATATGGATATCAAGACTGGGGAATCCCTACTTGGCTGAGAGTCTAGATTTCTATACAGAGACATAAGAAACATAGTTAAGGTGCCAGAACACCTCTAGTATACATCAGCATCTATATACACACATACAGACCGTTCCCTGACTTCCATCTGGGTGTGCTCCATATTACCGTGAAATTACACAATCAAACACTAAGAGGGAGCCCACTCACAATTCTAAAACCAGTGGTATGTGGCTGCTTAGCCTCTTTTTGACAATTGAAGACATCCAGCCTTGTTTTTCCCTGTCATGTAGTTAACATTGAAAACAGGGTATGTTGGGTTTTACAGCTATATTACTAATTTTGGGGTTGATGTTTTAGTTTTCTTATAAACATTATCCCAGGCCATGTGACTCATATTTTCTAAACAATTTTCTCCATTCAAATTCCTGAAGTTTTATTTGTATATCCAAATATAATATTACTTGGCACATTTATCATTTATCTAGTTTATGTAAGAAATTTAATTTTATTTATCTTTTTTATAATCAAAGTGATCATTCAAGTAATCAATAAATAATATACACTATTTTAGGTCATATAAAAATAAAAATTGTTTATATGTATGTACATATATATACATATGTAATCATAGAGAACTCTATATGTTATAGAGATCCCTAATCATCATAGAGTATGACCACTAACTCCTAGAGATGTGCCAGCTAGACAAAATAGAAAACAAAAAAATCTAATTTTTTCTCATTATCTATTGAAGTTTTATGGAAAGATTAAGTGAGAAATTACATATTAGTTCCATCTTCTACACAAACTTAATTAATTTTCAGAAGAAACTTTGGCCAAGTGTCATAATTCATCTAGTCTCAGTAGGAAAAGATTCATTTGAAAAAAAAATATGTGTATTATGGTTGAAGAAAGAGCAAGTCAGCCCATATACCTCATGTAATGGCACCGAACTTAAAGACAAATCATTATATGCTCACAATTATTTTGGGTCAGGCATGAAATTTCTTGGAAATCACAAATCATTACTCCTGTACCCACGGACCTTCTATTTTATAAATTCTTATGTGCAAGAAGCAACTTAGACATATTCAGTTTCCTGTAAGTAAAAACATTGCATTAGTTACTCTAAGTAATCTAGAGATAACTTAAAGTATACAGGAAGATGTGCATAGGTTATATAAAAATACTACATCATTTTAAATATGGGACTTGAGTATCAGCAGATTTTGGTATCGTCGGGAGTCCTGGAACTAATCTTTCAAGGATGCCAAGAAATTACTGTGTGTCTGTTTGTGTTTATGTGTGTATATGTGTATATATCACATTGTGTGTGTGTGTGTGTGTGTGTCTGTATATGTATATGTATATATGTATAGATATGTTGTGTATATATGTGTGTGTATATGTATATGTGTATATGTGTATTGTGTATATGTATGTATATATCTATATATGTATATATTTATATATACACATGATGTATACATCATGTATAGATATATATGTAGCATGTATACATATATATGCGCACACATTAACCTTGTATTTTATAAAGTCCTATGTGCAAGAAGCAAAAAACAAACCCTCCAGAATATAAAAATTGCCACTACAAATCAATAAAAAAAGGACAGGGAAGGTATGGACAAAAGACTAAGTAGGCACTTTAAAATAGTAACTTTTCTAGTTTATAGGACACTTTCAAATGCTGTATTAGCATGTGAAAAGGTATACAACATTAGTTATCAGAGAAATGAGAACTAAAATCACAATAAGCACTACTACACAGCCATAAGAATGACAGAAGTAAAAAGACTAAAAATACTAAGTTGGTAAGGATATATGTAAACTGAAAATCTTTTTATTGGAGTATTATATATATTACATCTTACATATCAGTACCTAATCTATGTCTCTCTCTCTCTTTCTCTCTCCCTCTCTCTCTCTAGTGGTTATAAGTTATTACAATCACTTTGAATAACTGTTTGACACTACTTAGAAAAGCTAAACATAGTCTACTGTATGGGTCCAGTAACCTCACTCATAGGTATATACCAATTAGAAATGAAGACTTATAGGAATCAAAAGACATATGCAAGAATGTTCATAGCAGCTTTATTCATAATAGCTAACTAAAATCTTGGAGAAAAATAAAATATCTATCAACAGTTGAATATATTCATAAAATAAAATACTATATAATTTTTAAAAATACACTACTCATATTCACAAAACATGTTTGAATCTATATAGACATTATGCTGAGTGAAATAAATCACACACTAAAGAGTATACACTTTATGATTCCATTGACATCACCTTTAAAAAAGGTGATAGATGTCAGAATAACGATTACTTTGGGGTGAATGGGCAGTTGTATTGACTGGTGAGAGGCATAAAGAAACTTTCTGAGATTCTGGAAATTCTCTATTTTTTGACCTGAGTGTTTATTAATTATATATCTGTAAATTTCATCAATCAACACATTGAAAATTATTGCCCATTATTTTACAGGTCATACCGCAACACAATTTTAAAACATTTTAAAGTTGCTCATATTTTATAATTATATTGATAATCACTGAAAATGTAATAATGTGAACTAATATTTTTAAAATATACATTTACACATTCACATCTTTTAGAACCAGAAAGGATCTTAGACATAATTTAATCAAGTACTTGCCAAAGCATGATCAATGGTCCACCTTTAGCAGAATTCTCCCCTGGACAGCTTGCTAAAAGTGGACTCCCAGGACACACACTGGTCATACTGACTCAGAGTTATGAGAATCAGACTTGGAAACCTGTATTTTAAACATGTCTCCCAATTTTTCTTTTTCTTTTTTTTTTTCTTTTCATATGTGCTAAAGTTTGAGGACCAAGATCTAATTCAGTCTCTTAAGTTTTCAGTTAAAACTTGAATCTTGGTTAGTCCAATGATGTATAAGAACCAGTGGCACAATCAGGCTGGGATGCAAATAACTTTTGGGAATCCTTATTTATGCCAAATATATCAGATTTCATTTTATCTTTCCTAATAACACAACCTGGTAGCTGTTATTATCCTCAGATTTTGCATAAGTAAATAAATATCCAGAAATGTTAACTCACCCAACATCACAAAGTGAGTAAAAATTTGAGCTAGGATTCATATTCATACCTCTGACTTAGAGTTTACTGTCATTCTATGCTTTCTACTATGTTGTAAAGAATTACAAACTCTAGAGTTTGTATTCTGTGACTCTGATTCAAGGCTTTTGTTACGGGTGGCATGGCATGGCAATCCAATTGTAGCTGTATTTTTTTTTAACTTCTATTTTAGGTTTGGGGGTACATGTGAAGGTTTGTTACATAGGTGAACTTGTGTCATGGGGGTTTGTTTTGCAGCTTATTTCATCATCCAAGTATTAAGCCTAGTACCCAACAGTTATTTTTTCTACTCCTCTCCTTCCTCTTACCCTCCCCTCCTCAAGCAGACCCCAGTGTCTGTTGTTCCCTTCTTTGTGTTCATGAGTTCTCATCATTTAGCTTTCACTTATAAGTGAGAACATGTAGTATTTGACTTTCTATCCCTGTGTTAGTTTACTAAGGATAACAGCCTCTAGCTCCATCTATGTTCCCACAAAAGATTTAAGCTCCTTCTTTTTTATGGCTGCATAGTATTCTATGATGTATGTATATATCACATTTTCTCTATTTAATCTGTCATTGATAGGCATTCAGGTTGATTTCATATCTTTGCTATTGTAAATAGTATTTCAATGAACATCTGTATGCATGTGTCTTTGATAGAATTAATTTATATTCCCTGGGGTATATACCCAGTAATGGGATTGCTGGGTTGAATGACAGTTCTGCTTTTAGCTCTTTGAGGAATCGCCATACTGCTTTCCACAATGGTTGAACTAATTTACACTCTTGCCAACAGTGTATAAGTGTTCTCTTTTCTCTGCAACCTCACCAGCATCTGGTTTTTTTGTTTTGTTTTGTTTTGACTTTTAAATGACAGTCATTCTGACTGGTGTGAGATGGTATCTCATTGTTGTTTTGATTTGTTTCTCTAATAATCAGTGACATTGAGCTTTATTTTCATATGCTTGTTGGCTGCATGTATGCCTTCTTTTGAAAAGTATCTGTTCATGTCCTTTGCCCACGTTTTAATAGGTTTGTTTGATTTTCTCTTATAAACTTGTTTAAGTTCTTTATAGATGCTAGATATTAGACCTTTGCCAGATGCATAGTTTGCAAATATTTGATACCATTCTGTAGGCTGTTTACTCTGTTGATAGTTTATTTTGCTATGCTGATGCTCTTATGTTTAATTAGATTCCATTTGTCAATCTTTGCTTTTGTTGTGATTGCTTTTGGTGTCTTTGTCATGAAATCTTTCCTGGTTCCTATGTCTAGCATGGTATTTTCTAGGTTGTCTTCCAGGGTTTTTATAGTTTTTGGTTTTATATATGTCTCCATTCATGTTGAGTTGATTTTTGTATATTGTGTAAGAAAGGTATCCAGCTTAAATCTTCTGCTTATGGCTAGACAGTAACCTCGGCACCATTTATTGAATATGGAGTCTTTCCCCATTGCGTGTTTTTGTCAGCTTTGTCAAAGATCAGATGGTTGTAGGTGTGTGGCCTTATTTCTGAGCTCTCTATTCTGTTCCGTTGGTCTATGTACCTGTTTTTGTGACAGTATCGTGCTATTTTTCTTACTGTAGCCCTGTACTTGAAGTTGGGTAAAATGATACCTCCAGCTTTGTTCTTTTTGCTTAGGATTCCTTTGGCTCCTTGGGCTCTTTTTTGGCTACACACAAATTTTAAAGTAGTTTTTTCCAGTCCTCTGAAGAATGTCATTGGTAGTTTGATAGGAATAGCATTGAATTTGTAGATTGCTTTAGGCAGAGTGGCCATTTTAATTACATTGATTCCTTCTATCCATGAGCGTGGGATGTTTTTCCATTTGTTTGTGTCTATTCTGATTTCTTTGAGCCGTGTTTTGCAATTTTCATTGCAGAGATCTTTCACCTCCCTGGCTAGTTTGTATTCCTAGCTATTTTCTTCTTTTTGTGGGAATTTTGAATGGGATTGCCTTCCTGATTTGGCTCTCTGCTTGACTGTTGTTGGTGTATAGAAATGCCAGTGATTTTTGTACATTGATTTTTGTATGCTGAAACTGCTGAAGTTGTTTATCAGCTGAAGGAGCTTTGGGGCCAAGATGAAGAGATTTTCTAGATATAGAATCATGTCATCTATAACAGAAGTAGTTTGACTTCCTCTCCTCTTATTTGGATGCCATTTGTTTATCTTGCTTGATTGCTCTTGTCAGAACTTCCAATACTAAGTTGAATAAAAGTGGTAAGAGAGGGTATCCTTGTCTTGTGCCAGTTTTCAAGGGGAATGCTTCCAGCTTTTGCCCATTCAGTATAATGTATGTCAGTATGACTGACTGTCAAAGCTGTCAGTTTGACATAGACGGCTCTTATTATATTAGGTATGTTTCTTCAATGCCTAGTTTGTGTATTTTTTAACATAATGGTATTTATATTTTAATGAAAGGCTTTTATGCATGTATTGAGATAATCATGTGATTTTTGTTTTTACTTATGTTTATGCAATGAATTATGTTTATTGACTTGCAAATGTTGAACCAAACTTGCATCCTGGGGATGAATTGATTGATTGTGGTGGATTAGATTTTTGATGTGCTGCTGGATTCAGTTTGCAAATATTTTGTGAATTTTTGCATGGATGTTCATCAAGGATATTGGCTTGAAGTTTTCATTTTTTATTATGTCTGCAAGATTTGAGTATCCAGATGATACTGGTCTCAGAGAATGAGTTGGAGAGGAGACACTTCTCTACAACCTTTTAGAATAATTTCAGTAGGAATGCTATCAGCTCTTCTTTGTAAATCTGGTAGAATTTGGCTGTGAATCCATCCATCCAAAAACTCCTGGGCTTTTTTGGGTTGGTATGCTATTTATTACTGATTCAATTTTGGAGCTTATTATTGGTCTGTTCAGGGAATCAATTTCTTCCTGGTTCAGTCTTAGGAGGGTGCATGTTTCCAGAAACTTATCCATTGTTTTTAGGTTTTCTAGTTTGTGTGCATAGAGATGTACATAGTAGTTTCTGATTGTTATTTTTATTTGTGTGGGGTCAGTGGTAGCATACCCTTTGTAATTTCTAATTGTGTTTATTTGGGTCCTCTCTCTTCATTATTATTCTAGCCAGCAGCATATCTAACTTATTAATTCATTCAAAAAACCAACTTCTGGATTCATTGTTGAATGGTTTCTCATGTCTTGATTTCCTTCAGTTCAGCTCTGATTTTTGGTTATTTCTTGTCTTCTGCTGGCTTTGGGTTGACTTGCTCTTGCTTTTCTAATTTTTTCAGTTGTGATGCTAGGATGTTAATTTGAGAACTTTCCTTTTTTATGTGGTCATTTAGTGATACAAATTTCCCTTTGAACACTGCCTATGCTGTGTCCTAGGGATTCTAGTACTTTGTTTTGTTCTGATTCATTTCAAAGAACTTTTTGATTTCTGCTTTAATGTCATTATTTACCCAAAACTCATCCAGGAGCATGTTGTTTGATTTCCAAGTAATTGTGTGGTTTTGAGCAATTTCATAGTCTTGACTTCTATTTATGTTGTGCTGTATTCTGAGAGTGTATTTCATATGATGTCACTTATTTTGCATTTGCTGAGGATTGTTTTATGTTCAATTACATGGTCAATTTTAGAGTATATGCTATGTAGTGATTAGGAGAATGTATATTCTGTTGTTTTGGGTGGAAAGTTCTGTAGCGTTTTATCAGATCCATTTGGACCAGTGTTAAGTTCATATCTGAATTATCTTTGTTAATTTTCTGCCTCAGTGATCGTTTTAATGCTCTCAGTGGAGTACTGAAGTCTACCACTATTATTGTGTGAGAGTCTATGTCTCTTTGTAAGTCTCTAAGAACTTGCTTTATGAATCTGAGTGCTCTGGTGTTGAATGCACATACATTTAGGATAGTTAGGTCTTCATGTTGAATTGAATCCTTTACCATTATGTAACATCCTTCTTCGATTAACATTTGTTTGGTCTGAAATTAAGATTGTGACCCCTATTTTTTTTTCTGTTTTCCATTTGCTTGATAAGATTTTCCTCCATCCTTTTATTTTGAGCCTATGGGTGTTATTCTGTGTTCCATGTGTCTCTTGAAGACAGCATACCATTGGGTCTTGCTTTTTAATCCAGCAGTTATACTTTTTAAAAAATAAATTGAAAGTAGCAGCACTACAGAATATATAATCAAGTAATTTGACTATACGAATAAATTTTATGTCATTATCCAAATGCTGCTTGCCATGAACTCAATCTGTCATATATTTAGCTTCAGTAATTATTAAAAAGGCATTTTTTTTAATGTTTAGAGAGGTGGAGTTCTCTGTATTTTACCCAGTCCAATTTTCCCTTTTGGAATCTCTATATGTAATGTTAACAAAGGTTCTGTTGTGTGAAGGTTTAGAATATTAGAGTGGTTGACTTTAAAATTTTAATTTTTGTTGAAGTAAAGGATGACTCCAGAGGGGATGAGAGAATAGATTAAATGAAAGTTAAGGCCAGGTTTACAGCCACAAAGGTGGCTCAAATTTGTAATTCTAGCACTTTGGGAGCTGAGGCAGGTGGATCACCTGAGGTCAGGAATTTGAAACTACCTTGGCCAACATGGTAGGCCATGTTTACTAAAAATACAAAATTTTTAGTTTTTGTCTACTAAATCTCTACTAAAAATACAAAAATTAGCTGGGCATGGTGGTGCATGCCTGTTATCCCAACTACTCAGGAGGCTGAGGCAGGAGAATCACTTAAACCCAGGAGGTGGAGGGTGCAGTGAGCCGAGATTTTGCCACTGCACTCCAGCCTGGGCAACAGAACAAGACTCTGTCAAAAAAAAAAAAAAGAGAGAGAGAGGAAGGAGGAAGGAAGGGAGGGAGGGAGGGAGGAAAACAGGAAAGCAAAATAAATATTAAACTTCTTTTAGCCTTATGTTTTGAAGAAAGAGCCTCAAGTAGCATCTTCCATGAGACAAACTTAAGCAGTATTCACTACAGGTTACTATAATGAGGCCCAAACAACCCATGAGAAAATTCTCAGATAAAAATTACTGTTAATTATTCAGCACTCATTATGTAGCAATCACTTTTTAAAAACATTTTATTTGCATTATCTCATCTCATTTCAGACATAAAACACTGAAAAGCAGATATCATTATTATCCTTATTTGATGAATCAAGGTACTTGTTTATAGTCCCCCAATTACTTGGTATTTACATGTTAGCTCAACTCTGGCAGAATTTCTCACCCTTTTTTCTGTGTTCACATATCATTTTGTATATGCTTCAATTATATCATTATCATAGCCTGCCTTATACATGAGGTAGTAATTGCAGAAGAATCTCTCTCCTTGGCTAGGTTTTCAGATACTTCAGTACAAATAATTGCATCAAGGTGAGATCTCTGGGTGAGGAAAGTTGAGCCAACATCATCACTAACTACAAACAGAATGGGTAAACAATTAGTGGAAACCCATGTACTGGGGGTTTCATCAAGTGCTTTACTCACATTATGTCATTAATTCAAAAAATGCTATTTAACCCTGATTCTAGATGAAGAAACTCAAGAAGTGAGAGTGTCTTTTTGATTAGGACAAAGTAAATGAGGAAGCATGCATTCAAACTGAAATCTGTCCCCCAAACACACACACCTCTCTCTTATGCACAAAATGCCAAATGTTTCTTATCCTGATATTTTGATTGTTGTTTGTCTTTACTTAAATATTAGCTTAAATTCAGCATGTTCTGAATATTGTAGAGAAAAGCAAATGGTTGTTTAAAAGTAAAACGTTAATATCAGAAGAATGATAAGATTCTTCTGATCTTATCACTCAGTTTCTACTGAGAAAGAGATAAAGCTATTCTTTATTTGAAAGCCGCCATTCTCAGTGGAATAAACAGGAAAAAATCAGGCACAGTAGGAATTTTCTACATGCCTGAGTCCTCTCAATTTTTCTCCAAACAGTGCTATAAAGAGTAATGTCAATCACTTGTAACTTCAGAGATTTGGTATTATTTTTACAGGGAACATAGCAATTGGAAATAAAAGTTCTTTTAAGTACAGCTGCTTAGCCCTTGGCATGTTGATCTTAGAAAAGACAAAGTGGTGACAGCAGCATGCTAACCCTTAGGTACTTTGCATCCATACATCCACTCAAAATAATTTATCTAGGTTTAATAGCAAATACATGGATTCAATGTGTTATGAATGCTGCATAAAAGGGGGAAGATAGTTTGAAATTTGATGAGACGAAGAAATAATTTAAAACAAACTCTGTTAATAGTATTCATTAATTCAATAGATATTTGCCATGATGAGAAAGAACCATCTTGCAAACTAAAAACACTTGTCACGTCGTTCACTCAGAGTTTCAATACCCTCCAGTATCTCCCCATGTCACTTATAATAAAACACAAAGTTGTCATAATGTTCTATAAAATCCAGCAATCGCTGGATTTCATAGAGATTTCTTCCACAATTTCCACAATTTTACCTCTTTGATATAACTTTCTTCTACTACATCTCAACTACAATGCTCTAGTTCAACATGATAAACAGGCTTCCCACCTCTGGACTTTGCATTTCAGCCCCCTTTGCCAGAAATGTTCTTCTTGTAGATATGAACATGCCTCCTTTGCTACTGTGTGGAGAGTTAACTGCAGGAGAGCAACAATGAAACATACCGATGACAAGGTGGAAAAAATAACATAACCAGGGCCACAGTGGAGAGATTCTGGTGGGTTGTTGGGAAGACTTGTTAACTGTTGCTGAAGAGTAGGGGAACCAATTTTGCTGAGGTCAGGCTCTGCTATAATCATTCACTCTTTCAAACACAGACAATTGTCACATGTCTAGAAAATTTTTCTAGGTATTATGGAGGATAAAAAGATGGCTTAAATTTAGTTTTTTATGTTATTTTATTGAGTTAGTTTGAAAAAGTGATTTTCTCCTTGGCAATTTCATTATAATTAGGGTAAACTACCACTAGAAGGAAAAATAATATTTGTGAACAACCCAAGATGTATCAGGTCCAGGAACAGGTGCTTTGTATATGTTATCTTATTTAATCTTCCTACCAACCTTGACAGATGAGCTAACTTTTCTGACAGACAAAGGTGTAGTGGTAGGGCAAATTAATACGTTCTGGTTACAAATATCCTGGCTTTTCCTCCATGCTAGATTCAACATTGCAATGGCCTTGGTTTAATAAAGTAATTTGGATGCTTGTTCACGTTACCTTGTTTGGGACACACACACACATGTGAACACACACACACACGCGCGCATACACTCAAAAGGGATAAAATAGAAGAAAAAAACAAACTTTTAATTAAAAATTTAGCTTTTAATTCTAATTAAAACAGTGTAGGCTTAAAAGTAGTGACAGATAGTTCACGAGAGTATTTTTAAAGAGGAAAATGCTCTAGGCATCGTTTAATATTGTTCTCGGTTTTTAATAGTTCTCAGTCATTTAGTTTAACTTCAGCTTTGACCTCAGGCATAAGTAGAATATTTCTTTCAACTTACTATGGTTAATCTTTGTACTTCAATTAAAAAGAAATTCCTGTGGCATGCTTCTAATGATCCAGCAGCAAAAATTTAAGTATCTGTTCTTTTTAAAATATCCTATGAAGAATAATGACTCTAAAACTTTACTTAAAAACACTCAAAGAACAGGGCTTATTTCGCCTCTTTAGAACTCTGCTTTTCACCTGAAATACACTATGAAAATATTGTCCCCAAAAAGAAAAATAGTCATTAGTCTCCTCAGTCATCTATTCTGAAGGGTTCTGGTTACTCACCCATAAAACTATCAAAAGTAAGAAATCCTTTCCAATAATAAAACCATGCTATCTATTGAATTGTGTTCCTCCTCCCCACCCAAAAAAAGAGATATGTTGAAATACAGTCATGCACCACATAACAACATTTCAATCAAAGACAGAATCCCGTAAGATTATAACGGAGCTGAAAATTTATTTGATCTAGTAACTTTGTGGCAAAATGTAAAACATTACTTATGCATTTGTGATGACGCTGGTATACACAAAGCTACTGTGCTGCCAGTCATATAAAAGTCTAGCACCTATGATTATGTAGAGAAGATAATACTTGATAATAATAATAAATGACTATGTTACTGGTTTATGCATTTACTATGCTATACTTTTTGTCATTTACTTAGGGTTTATTCATTTTACTTATATAATAAAGTTAACTGTAAAGCAGCCTCAGGCAAGTCCTTCAGAAGGTATTCCAGAAGAAGGCCTTGTTACCATAGGAGATAACAGCTCTATACATGTTTCTTCCCCTAAAGACCTTCTAATGGGACAAGATGTGGAGGTGGAAGACAGTGATAGTGATGATACTTATTCTATGAATGCCCAGACTAATATGTGTGCTTGTGTCTTAATCTAATTTGATGGGTATCCTTATAAGAAGAAGGCCATAGAAAGACAGACACACACAAGGCGAATGCCCTGTGCCAATGAAGAGAGAGGTTAAAGTTGTGCAGCTGCAAGGTATGAAAAACCAAAGATTCCCTAGCTTATTTCTCACCATAAACTAGGAAAAAGTAAAAAAATAAAATAAAAATTTTCTCTAGGCTTTAGAGGGAATATGGGCATATTGACACCTTGATTTCAGACTTCAAGCTTCCAGAATTATAAGAGAATAATTTCTGTTATTTTAAGCTACCCAATTTGTCATCATTTATTTTAGCAGCCTTAAGAATCTAATAAATATTACGATGAATTTGTATATTATTATGGACAATAACATTTTTTCATGCATTGGATTACATTTAATTCTCAAAGTAATCCTTTTTTCCGTCTATTTTATGTATCTTAAATACCGTGCCATTTCCTTACGCAGTACATTTGTTGATGAGAAATCTACTCAGCTCTTTGTTTCACTTTATTAAGTTCTCAGAATGTCTTCTCCCAAAAGGAGCCTCCCATAAGCACCCTATTTAAAATAGCTTCTCACATAATTCCTTTTCCCTTTCACACTGTTTATTTTCATATCACATAAAAATCCCTCACATTATATTTTATATTTATTTTCGTATGTGTTTATTTTGTTCCCCCAGACATGAGTGTAGGTTCCAAAGGGATAATAATTATTTCATGCATCTCTCTGCTTCCTTTCCATGTAACAGCGATTTAAATTGTAGAAATCAAAATAAGCTTTCTATTTGGACGAAACAGTGATCATTTGGTAATTGAGAAATGTCCTCATTATTAACATTACAAAGAATCAATAAATTTATATGACTGAAACTGCATGTCTGAAGAAAAACAGTCTTATCCGAAAGTCATATTTGAATGCTTATGAAAAGATTAAACTATTAAAGGACTGCTATTTCAGATTGTTTTATACACTCCAGAAGTATATTTTCTCAAATTCTAAAGTTTTCCACTTTGAAAATTCTAAACAGAAACACTACTTCATTCGTAATACATTTTTCTCCACAGAACAGTGACAGTAGAGATTACTATGCAAATTTTCTTATACTAGGAGCATTTAAATTATATCATAAAACTCTGGGAATTAAATAATGAATTTATTCATTCTTCAGTTAAATATTATGCCTCTGCCATGGTACAAAACTCAGACCAAGAACTGTAAGGGATTTAAAAATAAGTATCCAGGAGTCCCTGTGCTGCAGCCTCATGAAAAAGATAGCAGAGATACATAAATCAATATAATTTTAGTTAAGAGATGATAAATCCTTAAGACAGGCATCGCAATATAGTAAGAAGAGAAAGAGATTTGAAACTAGAGCTCAACTTTAGTGGTTTCAACTCTCATTGAAGTGTAATACTCTATTTCTTTTTTTTCTGTTTTGTCCCTCAAAACTGTTAAGAACTGTTAAAGAACTGTTAAGAACTGTCAAAATGTTAACATTAATAGTCAACATTAATTCTTAACATTAATAATTAATTCTTAACATGAATAATTAACATTAATTTTTTTTTTTTTTTTTTGAGACGGAGTCTGGCTCTGTCGCCGAAGCTGGAGTGCGTAGCCAGATCTCAGCTCACTGCAAGCTCCGCCTCCCGGGTTCACGCCATTCTCCTGCCTCAGCCTCCTGAGTAGCTGGGACTACAGGCGCCCGCCACCTCGCGTGGCTAGTTTTTTGTATTTTTTAGTAGAGACGGGGTTTTTGACGGACTCTTGATCTGTCGCCAGGCTGGAGTGCAGTGGTGCAATCTCGGCTCACTGCAAGCTCCGCCTCCCGGGTTCAAGTGATTCTCCTGCCTCAGCCTCCCGAGTGGCTGGGACTACAGGCGCCCGCCACCTCGCCCAGCTCATTTTTTGTATTTTTAGTAGAGACGGGGTTTCACTGTTAGCCAGGATGGTCTCGATCTCCTGTCCTTGTGATCCGCCCGCCTTGCACAATGATGGGATTACAGGCGTGAGCCACCAGGCCCGGCTAGTTAACATTAATTCCTAATATTAATAGTTTCTTGGTGCCTAACCATTCTTAACTATATGATCACCTCTATAAATTTATTAAAATCCACTCATTAAAGCTACTTCATTTGAAACTCTTGGGAAGAATTATATTTCCGGTAATACAATTGCTGCCCTTAGCATATTTCCTACTACATGGGAGGCAGCCACCGTTATTACAGATTGGGCCTTTTCTAATGATCACGTATTGCTATTGCAGATACACAGCCTGGCATGAATTGCTATTGCATGGTTGCTATTGCTAATGATAACATAATCATTAGTTCAAGACAATAAGATTAGTCTTGAACTAGATCCCTTTCTCCTTCCTACCGACCCACATAAAGATAGTGTTCATAAGTAAATGCAATGAAAACATTCAGTATGAATGCATGTAAAATTATCTTTCTATTGTTAAATCATCCTGAATTGTCCATCTGAATCTTTTCCACATGTACTGTTTTATTTTATCATTTGATATTAATATTGATACTAATTATATACATATTTTAACATGGGCAGTCTACCTTTAAAATGATGAAGTGAAAAATCTATATTTAAGTGATAATTCCAATTATGAAAAGTAAAGTTGGTATAAGAAATATACAAGCAGAAAAACCAAATCCAAAGCAAAACAAGAATCAGAAAGAGCTTGGCATCATCACTGGCCATCAGAGAAATGCAAATCAAAACCACAATGAGATCCCATATCACACCAGTTAGAATGGCAATCATTAAAAAGTCAGGAAACAACAGGTGCTGGAGAGGATGTGGAGAAATAGGAACACTTTTACACTGTTGGTGGGACTGTAAACTAGTTCAACCATTATGGAAAACAGTACGGCGATTCCTCAAGGATCTAGAACTGGAAGTACTATATGACTCAGCCATCCCATTACTGGGTATATACCCAAAGGATTATAAATCATGCTGCTATAAAGACACATGCACATGTATGTTTATTGCGGCACTATTCACAATAGCAAAGACTTGGAATCAACCCAAATGTCCATCAGTGACAGACTGGATTAAGAAAATGTGGCACATATACACCATGGAATACTATGCAGCCATGAAAAAGGATGAGTTTGTGTCCTTTGTAGGGACATGGAGGCAGCTGGAAACCATCATTCTCAGCAAACTATCACAAGAACAGAAAACCAACCACCGCATGTTCTCACTCATAGGTAGGAACTGAACAATGAGATCACTTGGACTCGGGAAGGGGAACATCATACACTGGGGCCTATCATGGGGAGGGGAGAGGGGGGAGGGATTGCATTGGGAGTTATACCTGATGTAAATGACGAGTTGATGGGTGCTGACGAGTTGATGGGTGCAGCACGCCAACATGGCACAAGTATACATATGTAACAAACTTGCACGTTATCCGCATGTACCCTCAAACTTAAAGTATAATTAAAAAAAGAAAAAAGAAAGAGCTTGCGTACAACCCTGGCCAACATATTCTTAACGTAAGAGGTTTTTGTTATTTTTGGCCTTTGTTTCTATGTTGCTTGGGTCTTGGAAGGAAATAGACACACTTTGGGCATAATTGTTTCCAAATTAAGTTAAGATTGTGGGTATAAACCTTCACTATTAAGTGTGGTGGGACTATTGGCAGCAGATAAACTCACATTCCACTAAAATGTAGCATATATGTTACTCCTATTTCTCTGAGTATGATCAAAAATTACAAAGGAGAAGAAAAATATAAAAGCAGAGTATCAGAAGTAACCAAATCTTCCCTGTTTGCATCTCTTCAGAATTCGAAGCTGTCACTCACATCTGAGCCTGAAGTTTCCATGACGAAATAAGTTAAGGAAAGACTACCTGGGAAGAGTAAAGAAAGGGGTTGATTTAGATTTAAAAGGATCCAGGCATTGGAAAGAAGGAAAAGTGGAAGAGTGACAAAATGGAGGAGCAGGAGGAGGAGGAGGAGGAGGAGGAGGAGGAGGAGGGGGAGGAGAAGCACTCTCAGGTAGTTTGAGAGAAAAAAATGGCTGTCCTGTAATGCAGGGTAATGGAAGCCTTATCTTTGGGTATAGGTTGGTGCAAAAGTTATTGCAGTTTTTATCATTACTTTTTATGGCAAAAAAAATGTAACTACTTGCACCAACCTATACAATGGAACTACAGAACTAGCAAAGGTGTTTACTAAGCCCTCCATCCACAGCATCCCGAGAGACTCTGACTGTCCAACTAAGGTTTAGATAAGAACATTGTGAAATAATAATGTTGAGAACTTAACATTACTTATTTAATAAACATCTTTTACGTTTCCATCATTTGATATTAATATTGATTCTAATTCTAAATATTTTTAACTTGGGCTGTCTACTTTTAAAGTGATAAAGCAGAAATCCTATCTTTAAGTAATATTTTAAATTATAAAAATTAAAGTCAGTATAAGAAATATAAAAGGGAAGAGACTGACTTTCTTCTATCCACCAGAAGACACACCAATTGATATGGGTGGCAATATGGTGAAAAAGATCACCTCACAGAATGACTTAAAGACATCATTGTGACATGGAAGAAACAGATAGGGAGGCTAGTGTCTGGGTTTCATGGACAGGTGAAAATCCAGGCTCAGAGAGATTGAATAACTTGCTGAGGATCACTCAGCTGGGAAGTGGTGAAAGCACAATTCTCTCACTGCAAGTGGGATACTCTTCACATGGCCTTTCCTTTTAAAGATGAGAGCCATTAAAGATTTCAACACTAAGTGATTATTATTCTTCACATTAGCATATTATGAATTTAGTCATTTAGTTCTGGGTACTGATAAAATTCATCCAGAATTGTGCATTATAAGTTTAATCTTTAGCGGTGTTTCAGTTTTACTTATCAAAATGTACCTTTTATTCTAAATTGTCATCAGGAAAAAAATGGATACTGCTGCCATACAAAGCCAGTTTCCATTATTTCATAGGTTAAAACTTATCCCAAGGAAACAAACATTCAAATCAGAAGTATATTTAAAGAAATAAATACACTGTAAAATTTTTAGCCTGAAGGACTAATTTTGATGACAATTACATTTTTATTATAGATCATAAAATAATTAACATTTTTAAGTCCTAATGAAAATTATAGGGCATTATGCTTTAAAATGCTTGTTGGAAATTAAAGATTGGCCTTTGGCATTTTCCACTAATTTTCTGTGCTATAAAAAACTGAAGATGAGTGCTTTGCCTGAATCAAGCATCTCTTGTGTATCAGACTATACACTTAAAAAGAACATAATAGTTATAAAAATGATTTGATGCTCTCCACTTTTGTTTCTCAGAATACTCTTGAAGAACTCCTGTGAAAAACAGACACAGAAACAGAGGATTTGGAAGAATGGTGTTATGGGTGATACCATGTCCTCCAAAATTCATATGTTGAAGCCTCAATATCCAGTAGCTCAGAATGTGGTAATATTTGGAGATTGAGACTTTAAAGAGATAATTAAGGTAAAATGAGGCCATTAGGGTCAGCTCTTCATATATTCTCAATGATGGCCTTATAAGAAGAGATTAGGACACACAGACAGGCACCAGGGGTACCTGTATAAAGGAAGGACCTTGTACAGAGGCAGAAAGAAGGCAGCCATCTGCAAGCCAGGGAAAGATGCCTCAGAGGAAGCCAACCCTGTCAGCACCTTGATCTTGGCCTCCCAACCTCCAGAACTGTGAGATAATAAATTTCTGTTGTTTAAGTCACCCAGTCTGTGTTATTTCATTATGGCAGCCCTAGCGAACTAATATACTCAGGATGCATTTATTTAATTACTTTTTAAAGAACGGTTGGAGAGTATGTATTTTGGCTAACTTAGGGGAAAAAATGTATTACAAATCATAGAAAAACTATATTAACTATTTTAAATTTTATTCTATTAATTTTTTAAAATTTAACATTTTAAGAATTAACTACAAATGTGAATAATATTACCACAGGTAATATAAACAATGCCAAACATATTAAATTATGTTACAACAGTTTAAAAGCTTAAAAAATGTATATTCTCAGGAGGAATGTAAAATGTATAGAACTTTTTTAAGGTAAAATGTGTTAGAACACTAAAAATTATGATTTTGATTTCATTCAGGACTATGAACAGAAATTTCAAAGATATGCCTCATACAGAATCCAAAGTCATGTATGAATGATGTTATAATCCCCTAAACTACTCATGTGCTTATTTGGCACACATTAGTTAAGCAGCTGTGAAGAAAAGTCATAATATAGAGGCACATTGTCCAATATAGTAGACACTAGCTACAGATGGCTATTTAAATTTAAATTAATTCAAGTAAAGTAAGTGTAAAATTCCATTCCTCAGTTGTACGACCCACATTTAAAGTGCTCAGTGACCAAATGCACTAGTGGCAACATTCTTAGACAATGAAGATAGAGCATTTCTGTCATTGACAAGCATTCTGAGACAGGAGGTTAAGGATCCAGAAGTCCTGTGTTCACATCCTGGATTTTCTATTTACCACTAGTCATTCTCTTTCTGTAACTTTTGTTTGCAAATAGGGAATAATGAGTAAGCCTTTTCTCAAAAGGTCATTATGAGGATTTCATGAGGTAACACCTAAGAAGGACAATTATAAATTGAGAAATTTTACGCATGTGATGTCTTGTACTATGCTGAATGAATGCAGTGATTAATTAGATATGGACCCTACTCTGAAGGAGAGTATATAGTACATAAGAGAGGTAACTATTACACAAAATAGAATACATAAATACATAATTAATATGGGACTACAAATAAAGATGTTGAGAGAGTTTCTTCATTGCTTGAGCATAAAGTCCAAACTCCTCACAAGATTAAAAGTGTTTCCTGAATCTGGTTTTCTGATCGCTTGGGTGTTTTTTGTTTGTTTATTTGTTTGGTATCTTGCTAGTTGTTACTTTTCTATATCTACTTAGAGATTTGGTTTGTTAATTACATTCTTCAAATAGGCCAAATCTCACTTTGTTCTGGACTGAGTCACAGTCCAGGATGTTTCTCCATTCTGATTCCTGACTTCTTCCATCCCTTTACCTGGCTGAATCAGCCATAAAGTCCAATCTAAGACTACATATTTTTTTTTTTACAGAATTTTTTTTTTATTTTTTAACTTTTTATTTTTATTTTTTTTTTAAATTATACTTTAAGTTCGAGGGTACATGTGCATAACGTGCAGGTTTGTTACATATGTATACTTGTGCCATGTTGGTGTGCTGCACCCATCAACTCGTCAGCACCCATCAACTCGTCATTTACATCAGGTATAACTCCCAATGCAATCCCTCCCTTCTAACCCCTCCCCATAATAGGCCCTGGTGTGTGATGTTCCCCTTCCCGAGTCCAAGTGATCTCATTGTTCAATTCCCACCTATGAGTGAGAACATGTGGTGTTTGGTTTTCTGTTCTTGTGATAGTTTGCTGAGAATGATGGTTTCCAGCTGTGTCCATGTCCCTACAAAGGACACGAACTCATTCTTTTTTATAGCTGCATAGTATTCCATGGTGTATATGTGCCACATTTTCTTAATCCAGTCTGTCACTGATGGACATTTGGGCTGATTCCAAGTCTTTGCTATTGTGAATAGTGCCGCAATGAACATACGTGTGCATGTGTCTTTATAGCAGCATGATTCATAATCCTTTGGGTATATAACCAGTAATGGGATGGCTGGGTCATATGGTATTTCTAGTTCTAGATCCTTGAGGAATCGCCACACTGTTTTCCACAATGGTTGAACTAGTTTACAATCCCACCAACAGTGTAAAAGTGTTCCTATTTCTCCACATCCTCTCCAGCACTTGTGGTTTCCTGACTTTTTAATGATTGCCATTCTAACTGGTGTGATATGGTATCTCATTGTGGTTTTGATTTGCATTTCTCTGATGGCCAGTGATGACGAGCATTTTTTCATGTGCCTGTTGGCTGTATGCATGTCTTCTTTTGAGAAATGTCTATTCATATCCTTTGCCTACTTTTTGATAGGGTTGTTTGTTTTTTTCTCTTAAATTTGTTTGAGTTCTTTGTAGGTTCTGGATATTAGCCCTTTGTCAGATGAGTAGATTGCAAAAATTTTTTCCCATTCTGTAGGTTGGCTGTTCACTCTGATGGTAGTTCCTTTTGCTTTGCAGAAGCTCTTTAGTTTAATTAGATCCCATTTGTCAATTTTGGCTTTTGTTGCCATTGCTTTTGGTGTTTTAGACATGAAGTCCTTGCCCAAGCCTATGCCCTGAATGGTATTACCTAGGTTTTCTTCTAGGATTTTTATGGTTTTAGGTGTAACATTTAAGTCTCTAATCCATCTTGAATTAATTTTCATATAAGGAGTAAGGAAAGGATCCAGTTTCAGCTTTCTACTTATGGCTAGCCAATTTTCCCAGCACCATTTATTAAATAGGGAATCCTTTCCCCCATTTCTTTTTTTTCTCAGGTTTGTCAAAGATCAGATGGCTGTAGATGTGTGGTATTATTTCTGAGGACTCTGTTCTGTTCCATTGGTCTATATCTCTGTTTTGGTACCAGTATCATGCTGTTTTGGTTACTGTAGCCTTGTAGTACATTTTGAAGTCAGGCAGTGTGATGCCTCCAGCTTTGTTCTTTTGACTTAGGATTGTCTTAGCAATGCGGGGTCTTTTTTGGTTCCATATGAACTTTAAAGCAGTTTTTTTCAATTCTGTGAAGAAAGTCATTGGTAGCTTGATGGGGATGGCATTGAATCTATAAATTACCTTGGGAAGTATGGCCATTTTCACAATATTTATTCTTCCTATCCATGAGCATGCTATGTTCTTCCATTTGTTTGTGTCCTCTTTTATTTCACTGAGCAGTGGTTTGTAGTTCTCCTTGAAGAAGTCCTTTACATCCCTTCTAAGTTGGATTCCTAGGTATTTTATTCTCTTTGAAGCAATTGTGAATGGAAGTTCATTCATGATTTGGCTCTCTGTTTGTTACTGGTGTATAAGAAAGCTTGTGATTTTTGCACATTGATTTTGTATCCTGAGACTTTGCTGAAGTTGCTTATCAGCTTAAGGAGATGTTGGGCTGAGACGATGGGGTTTTCTAAATATACAATCATGTCATCTGCAAACAGGGACAATTTGACTTCTTCTTTTCCTAACTGAATACCTTTGATTTCTTTCTCTTGCCTGATTGCCCTAGCCAGAACTTCCAACACTATGTTGAATAGGAGTGGTGAGAGAGGGCATGCCTGTCTTGTGCTAGTTTTCAAAGGGAATGCTTCCAGTTTTTGCCCATTCAGTATGATATTGGCTGTGGGTTTGTCATAAATAGCTCTTATTATTTTGAGATACGTTCCATCAATACTGAATTTATTGAGAGTTTTTAGCATGAAGGGCTGTTGAATTTTGTCAAAGGCCTTTTTTGCATCTATTGATATAATCATGTGGTTTTTGTCTTTGGTTCTGTTTATATGCTGGATTATGTTTATTGATTTGCATATATTGAACCAGCCTTTTATCCCAGGGATGAAGCCCACTTGATCATGGTGGATAAGCTTTTTGATGTGCTGCTAGATTCGGTTTGCCAGTATTTTATTGAGGATTTTTGCATCGATGTTCATCAGGGATATTGGTCTAAAATTCTCTTTTTTTGTTATGTCTCTGCCAGGCTTTGGTATCAGGATGATGTTGGCCTCATAAAATGAGTTAGGGAGGATTCCCTCTTTTTCTATTGATTGGAATAGTTTCAGAAGGAATGGTACCAGCTCCTCCTTGTACCTCCAGTAGAATTTGGCTGTGCATCCATCTGGTCCTGTACTTTTTTTGGTTGGTAGGCTATTAATTATTGCCTCAATTTCAGAGCTTGCTATTGGTCTATTCAGGGATTCAACTTCTTCCTGGTTTAGTCTTGGGAGAGTGTAAGTGTCCAGGAAATTATCCATTTCTTCTAGGTTTTCTAGTTTATTTGCGTAGAGGTGTTTATAGTATTCTCTGATGGTAGTTTGTATTTCTGTGGGCTTGGTGGTGATATCCCCTTTATCATTTTTTATTGTGTCTATTTGATACTTCTCTCTTTTCTTCTTTATTAGTCTTGCTAGCGGTCTATCAATTTTGTTGATCTTTTCAAAAAACCAGCTCCTGGATTCATTGATTTTTTGGAGGGTTTTTTGTGTCTCCATCTCCTTCAGTTCTGCTCTGATCTTAGTTATTTCTTGCCTTCTGCTAGCTTTCAAATGTGTTTGCTCTTGCTTCTCTAGTTCTTTTAATTGTGATGTTAGGGTGTCAATTGTAGATCTTTCCTGCTTTCTCTTGTGGGCATTTAGTGCTATAAAGTTCCCTCTACACACTGCTTTAAATGTGTCTCAGAGATTCTGGTATGTTGTATCTTTGTTCTCATTGGTTTCAAAGAACATCTTTATTTCTACCTTCATTTCGTTATGTACCTGGTAGTAATTCAGGAGCAGGTTGTTCAGTTTCCATGTAGTTGAGCAGTTTTGATTGATTTTCTTAGTCCTGAGTTCTAGTTTGATTGCACTGTGGTCTGAGAGACAGTTTGTTATAATTTCTATTCTTTTACATTTGCTGAGGAGTGCTTTACTTCCAACTATGTGGTCAATTTTGGAATAAATGCGATGTGGTGCTGAGAAGAATGTATACTCTGTTGATTTGGGGTGGAGATTTCTGTAGATGTCTATTAGGTCCGCTTGGAGCAGAGTTGAGTTCAATTCCTGAATATCCTTGTTAACTTTCTGTCTCATTGATCTGTCTAATGTTGACAGTGGGGTGTTGACGTCTCTCATTATTATTGTATGGGAGTCTAAATCTCTTTGTAAGTCTCTAAGGACTTGCTTTATGAATCTGGGTGCTCCTGTATTGGGCGCATATATATTTAGGATAGTTAGCGCTTCCTGTTGAATTGATCCCTTTACCATTATGTAACGGCCTTCTTTGTCTCTTTTGATCTTTGATGGTTTAAAGTCTGTTTTATGAGAGACTAGGATTGCAACCCCTGCTTTTTTTTGTTCTCCATTTGCTTGGTAGATCTTCCTCCATCCCTTTATTTTGAGCCTATGTGTATCTCTGCATGTGAGGTGGGTGTCCTGAATACAGCAAACTGACTCTTTATCCAATTTGCCAGTCTGTGTCTTTTATTTGGAACATTTAGTCCATTTACACTTAAGGTTAATATTGTTATGTGTGAACCTGATCCTGTCATTGTGATATTAGCTGGTTATTTTGCTTGTTAGCTGATACAGTTTCTTCCTAGCATCGATGGTCTTTACATTTTGGCATTTTTTTCCAATGGCTGGTACCGGTTGTTCCTTTCCATGTTTAGTGCTTCCTTCAGGATCTCTTGTAGGGCAGGCCTGGTGGTGACAAAATCTCTCAACATTTGCTTGTCTGTAAAGGATTTTATTTCTCCTTCACTTATGAAACTTAGTTTTGCTGGATATGAAATTCTGGGTTGAAAAGTCTTTTCTTTAAGAATGTGGAATATTGGCCCCCACTGTCTTCTGGCTTGTAGAGTTTCTGCCAAGAGATCTGCTGTTAGTCTGATGGGGTTCCCTTTGTGGGTAACCCGATCTTTCTCTCTGGCTGCCCTTAACATTTTTTCCTTCATTTCAACTTTGGTGAATCTGACAATTATGTGTCTTGGAGTTGCTCTTCTCGAGGAGTATCTTTGTGGCGTTCTTTGTATTTCCTGAATTTGAATGTTGGCCTACCTTACTAGGTTGGGGAAGTTCTCCTGGATGATATCCTGCAGAATGTTTTCCAACTTGGTTCCATTTTCCCCCTCACTTTCAGGCACACCAATCAGATGTAGATTTGGTTTTTTCACATAATCCCATATTTCTTGGAGGCTTTGTTCATTTCTTTTTCCTTCTTTTTCTCTAGACTTCTCTCCTTGCTTCATTTCATTCATTTGCTCTTCAATCAGTGATATTCTTTCTTCCAGTTGATCGAGTCGGTTACTGAAGCGTGTGCATTTGTCACGTATTTCTCGTGTCATGGTTTTTATCTCTGTCAGCTCGTTTATGGCCTTCTCTGCATTGCTTATTCTAGTTATCCATTCTTCCATTCTTTTTTCAAGATTTTTAGTTTCTTTGCACTGAGTACGTAGTTCCTCCTTTAGCTCTGAGAAATTTGATTGACTGAAGCCTTCTTCTCTCAGCTCATCAAAGTCATTCTTCGTCCAGCTTTGTTCCATTGCTGGCGATGAGCTGTATTCCTTTGGAGGGGGAGATGCACTCTGATTTTTTGAATTTTTTGAATTTCCAGCTTTTCTGCCCTGCTTTGTCCCCATCTTTGTGGTTTTATCTGCCTTTGGTCTTTGATGCTGGTGATGTACTGATGGGGTTTTGGTGTGGGTGTCCTTTCTGTTTGTTAATTTTCCTTCTAATAGTCAGGACTCTCAGCTGTAGGTCTGTTGGAGATTGTTTGAGGTCCATTCCAGACCCTGTTTGCCTGGGTATTAGCAGCGGAGGCTGCAGAAGATAGAATATTGCTGTACAGCGAGTGCTGCTGTCTGATTCTTGCTCTGGAAGCTTCGTCTCAGGGGTGTACCCTGCCGTGTGAGGTGTGAGGTGTTGGTCTGCACCTAGTGGGGGATGTTCCCCAGTTAGGCTACTCAGGGGTCAGGGACCCACTTGAGCAGACAGTCTGTCCGTTCTCAGATCTCAACCTCCATGCTGGGAGATCCACTGCTCTCTTCAAAGCTGTCAGACAGGGTCATTAACATCTGCAGAGGTTTCTGCTGCTTTTTGTTTTTTCTATGCCCTGTCCCCAAAGGTGGAGTCCACAGAGACAGGCAGGCCTCCTTGAGCTGCGGTGTGCTCCACCCAGTTCGAGCTTCCTGGAAGCTTTGTTTACCTACTTAAGTCTCAGCAATGGTGGGTGCCCCTCCCCCAGTCTTGCTGCTGCTGCCTTGCAGTTAGATCTCAGACTGCTGTGCTAGCAATGAGGGAGGCTCCGTGGGCGTGGGACCCTCCCAGCCAGGTGTGGAATATAATCTCCTGGTGTGCTGTTTGCTAAGACCCTTGGTAAAGTGCAGTATTAGGGTGGGAGTTACCCGATTTTCCAGGTGTTGTGTGTCTCAGTTTCTAAAGGGATTCCCTTCCCCCTTGCGCTTCCCAGGTGAGGCGATGCCTTGCCCTGCTTCAGCTCTCACTGGTGTTGACCAGCACTGATTGTCTGGCACTCCCCAGTGAGATGAACCCAGTACCTCAGTTGAAAATGCAGAAATCACCCGTCTTCTGTGTCGCTGGCACTGGCAGCTGGAGACTGAAGCTATTCCTATTCGGCCATCTTGCTCGCACCCCCTATTTTTTTTTTTTTTTTTTTGAGAACACTATCCTAGTTCTCCATCATCATATTTAGCATATTTGGATGAAATGTCCTATAAACTGAAATCACCTACCTCCCTACTGACTGTAAACTCTGGGTGATTAGAAATCATTATTTACTTCCTTGTTGTTAAATGCCCAACACCTCCACTGTTGCTAATTCATAGTAGGTGTCCAGTATGCTGACAATATGAAAGATAAAGAAGAGAGAAAATGCTTTTAGTTGGCTGAGACTGTGTATGCAGGTAAATTATCAAGGAAATATTTGAATGGCCTTCACATGTGATTTTTTTTTCCTTTCCCTCATCAGCAATGTTGTATGCAATGCAAACATTCATGCTAGATCTTTCCTTCATGTCTAGTTTAGAAATTAGCCTATATTTTGGTTCTCAAACTGAATACTTGCCATATTTCATCTGCATTTTAGAATTTAATTTATTGTAGGATACCTAGGCAAAGTCAGTAGAAAAGATTATAAGAATATCCTCATCATTTCCTTTGTGCCTGGGGACATTCCAGTCCCATTACCTGGATTATTTCATGTAACACTTTCAACAACACTGAGATTTAAGTTTTATCTTCATTTGATAGACATCCATATGTAAGTTAAGAGAGGGTAACTGACTGGTCAAATGTCACATAACTAGTAAGTGGTGAAGCTGAAAGTTGAACCAGGCCTGTCTGAATTTAGAAACTACTTACTCCACTGGAAGATTAAGGCGAATATGAGATAATAACTTCAACTCTTAGCTGTAAGTAAAATTTATATAAAAGTTGGGAGCCACATTTCCCCTTGGGGGTAGGGGGAAAGGGTTTCTAATTTACTTAGGTAATTAGTTCACCTATTTATTACTTCTGTTGTCAAAATAACTTGTTTTATATATATACCTTATTTAAGATAATTCCATTTATAATCTCTTTGTGGATAGATGTCAGATTAATTCATACAGTTTGCTTCAGTTTCTCAGATTCTATCTACCCCAAATCTTTTAGTTGACAATTTATTGTACAGAACAAAAACATTATTTTCTAAATAAAGGAAAGAAATTTTATATCAATAAACATTATTTACTATACTTTTTCATTTATATATGAGTATATGTAAGTAACAAAACTGAGATAAATGCATGTGATTAAAATCTTTGGAGAAGCATTTTTTTTTTCTGAAAACTTTGTAATTAAAATAATTACCAATATTTAAGTTGATCCATTTAGTTTATGTTAAACTGACACATTATTTCTATTAACTGAGTGCATAATGTTGATAGTTACCTCCAAAAGATATTTGTATACATTCATAAGGAAGTGGACTATGTTTCATTTTCAAAGTATCATTAACTCATTAGAACAAGTGATTTAGAAGAATCTTTGCTAAGCCTAACGGAGATAATGGTATATCATTTTCTCACAGGTGAGGGTGAATGCTAATCATCCCATAGACACATTAGCAAAGGGACAAATTATCATGTACTCAATATTTTTAAAGGATAACTTTTGAAATCTTTGATAGGCGGTTGTCCCATTGGATTTTAACTCTTTGCAATTTTGGCCCTCATATATGGCAATACTTAGTTTAGCTTGCAAAAGGTATCCTGTCAACTTGATGGCTGGAAAAGTAGTTATGTTACTAATATTTTCAATGGTATCTGTCCTGTTGAAGCCTTTCACTTTTCTTGTCCTATGTCTAAATTCTTCAAGGGCCCACAAGTTAAAAATGCATGTGAGGAAAGAATCCTCAGTTCACTGCTGTTCACTGTGTCGTTAAACAATCCACTGTGGCCACCTTTACGTATCAAACTGGTCATCTCTAGGGAGAATGAAAGGAATAAGACAGGTGGAGAACTGATGACATCAAACAAATATAAAGCTCAAATCAACCATGCATTAATTTTTCAAGCATTTATCTAAAGCTTTTTCTGTACGAAGCACTTCTTAGCTACTGAAGGTAAAAAGTGGAAGAGAACACAGTCCCTGTGGTCAAGAGACACTCATATACGTAATTACAAAATGCAGTAAATGTGATTCTAGCAATATATCAGATAATATTTATCAGTTGATTAATACAGTGCATGGCACCTGAAATGCCTTCAATAAATATTAGGGCATCATTATATATACTATTAATATTATAAAATATTTATATGTTCATCTATATTGTATATATCATATGCCATATATATGCTGTATGGCATACATGTACTATTAGTATTAAAAGCAGATTTTTTAAGTTATGGAAAACGAATAATGTTTGGTACTTTGCATGTGAAAGAAAGAAGAATCACCAAAATGCTTACAAAATGTTTAAGAAATTTGGTAGATTTTAAGAAACGAATTACATTAATATGAAAATAAGTAGAATCTTGAACTAGACAAATAAGCATTAGTTTCCTCACACCTGGGAAAGAGGAGCTTGTGGCCAAAGTCTTGAACTTTACAGGGTCTATCCCCATCCTTCCTCAGGTCATAACACTCCCCATACAGAGCTGACAGTCAACCTGCAAGAACATGCTCTAGATATGAACACCAGAGTTTCTTGAACAGTCTTTTATCTGCCTCCAGAAAATGTACAGTCCTCTTTTCCGCCTCTGCTCTAGAAGTGCAGACTGCACCAACATTGTCATAGCTGTACTACTGCATGGTGATGAAGGGGTGGCTGCTTGCAGGGCATGTAACTGGACCTTGGGCATACGACCTCGGTTGTTTAGCTGTGTGAGCTGTAACACTTGGACAAGGGGTGAGAGTTTGGGGTTATTTGTCCCTGTGCTGTCATATTCTGAAATAAAATTATGATAGAAAAAGATTATAAATTTGGACTGGACCTTCAAAATCATGCTCAAGGTATGTATGTCAGAGTGGGAAGATAGAACCTATTTAACGGTTTGATATATCTCATGGTGTTTACCTGTGTAGACATATGGTAAGTGGACTGCCATTTTGTTGCTTCCCTAGACCCTGAAAAGGTAAGGAGTAGACTTGTGACTTAGCCAAAAAGTAAAATTGGATAGATCATGGCATAATGCTTTATGTGATAAGAAAGCAGAAATGCATAGTGAGGAGGAAAAGGTGAGTAGTAAAATGTCATTACAATCAGATCATAAATTACCGGTGCTAAGGAGTATAGGCTTTCTATACGGTAGGGTAGTAATGTCCCCCAAGGATGTTCACTTCCAAATCCTTGGAACCTGTAAATATTTTAAGTTACATGGCAAAAGGGAATTTTTAGATGTGATTAGATTTACAAGGCTTGAGATGGGGAAAGTATCCTGGATTATTTGGAGCGAAATAATCTGATTACATGAGACTTGAGAAAACTAAAAACCTTTCCCAGCTGTGTTCAGAGAGATAGAGATATGTGGAAAGAACAAGCCTGAAAGAGATTCACTTTTGGTGGCTTTGAAGATGGTGGAAGGGGCCATGAGTTAAATGCCAGTTGCCTCTAGGAACTAGAAAGGACAAGAAAACAAAAATCCTTCTTTAGAGCTTCCAGAAAGTAACACAGCCCTGCCCCTGCCGATACCTCGAGTTTAGCCCAATGAGACCCATGCCAGACTTTTTACCTCTAGAGCTGTAAGATAATTGATTTTTGTTATTTTAAGCCTCTATGTTTTTGGTAATTTGTTACAGTTGCAATAGAAAACCAAAAAAAACAGCACTGCTGAAAATGTTTCCAGAAAATCTTACTTGAGGTTAAAAAGTAATAAATTCCTGTTGTAACCTTTAAAAATGTTTTTGTCACAAATAGAAGAACACCTGACAATTAGTGACTTTAATAAATGGTCTACTTTTTCTGGCCTAAGAAGTAGTCCAGTGGTAGGAACTCTGGTCTAGACAGCTATGCAAGGATGTGGGATCCTTTACCTTTCTGCTCTCCTATCACAATTCAGGTTGCATGCTCGTGGTCACAAGATGACTATTCTAAATGTTTCGTCTGTGTTCCAGATGAGAAGTATGAGGGAGCATGCTAGGATGAAAATACATGGTGGGATCCTCCTTTCCAAAGCATTTTTTTTTCCAGAAGCTCTACCCATCAACCATGCTTAAATCTTCTTGGCCAAGACAAACTTACTTGGCAACTTACTAAAAAGAAGTCTAGCATTTTATACGGAAACATTACCAATAATAAGATTTCCAATAACGAGAAAGAAAAATAAGAAGTTTGGGGAAGACAAGACAAGTGCCTGAATTGCATGGCTTCTCACAGCCTCTAAGTTAGTGTGTATTGTGACTCTCCAAGGCAAGGTATTAAGTACAGCATTTCCCAAACTTATCTGAATGTGGAAAAATGAGATTTTCATAAGGAAGAAAGTCTTACCAGACTAATGTATAGAACAGTTTGTAAAATGCTGTTAGGCAAAAGGATCCAACAAAGGATTCTGAACAGGAGAATAGCTTGATCCTTTATCATTCTAATAGTAGAGTGGCCATGAGTGATAGGCAAACATCTCTTTGTATAGCTTATGCTCCTGCTGCATGCAAGGCACAGATTAAGCCCCAGGTACATCAGGGGGACTAAATATTCTCTAGTATTATGTTGGAACAGCTAAATGTTTTTAAATTCTCAGAATGCTCTCTCTCTCAAAACATGTACATTTTTTCAAATCTAATTTATTAATTAACCAATTCAATTTCCAAGAGTCTAAAGAAACTAATTTACTTTTGTCTGAGTTATTTGGATATATTAGAAAGTCTTAAAGAGGATAATAACCTAATCATATTTTTCGTTTTAAAGTGGAAAATACTGCAGACATCACTGAATCTTGAGTCGCAATGAGGAAAGAACTCACACCCAAAGGTTACAAATGCTATTACACAGCTGTCCAGTGGCAATCTTACCGTTAGAGCCCAGGTATCTCAGTACTCAGGTTGGTGGTTATACATTGTTCCAAAGCAACACCAGAAAGTAAGATTTTACCTGGTATAAGAATTATATTTCAAGGATAATATTACTCTTGAGAAAGGACACCCTATCCAACACATGGTGCCAGAAAAACTGGATAGCCATACGCAGAAGAATGAAACTGGACCCATATATCTCACCATATACAAACATTTAACTCAGTACGGATTAAAGACTTAAATATAAGACCTGAAACTATAAAAATCCTAGAAGAAACCCTAGGAAACACTCTTCTGGACACTGGCATAGGGAAATAATTTATGACTAAGACATCAAAAGCAAATACAACAAAAACAAAAACAGACAAGACAATCAATCAAAAAGTTCTGCACAGTGAAAAAAGCATAACAGAACAAACAGACAACCTATAAAATGGGAGAAAATATATGCAAACTATGCATCCAACGAAGGGCTAATATCCAGAATCTACAAGAAACTCAAATAGAAAGAAAAAAGACCCCACAAATAACCCATTAAAAAGCAGGCAAAGGACATGGAGACATTTCTCAAAAGAAGACATGCAAGTGGTCAAGAAACATGCGAAAAAATGTTCAACATCACTAATCATCAGACAAATGCAAATCCAAACCACAGTGACATACCATCTCACACCAGTCAGAATGGCTATTATTAAAAGGTCAAAAAATAACAGATATTGGCAAGGATGCAGAGAAAAGGGAATGCTTATATACTATTGGTGAGAATGTAAATCAATTCAACTCCTATGGAAAACAGTATGGAGATTTCTCAAATACCCAAAATAGAACTACTGTTCAATCTTGCAATCCCACTATTAGGTATCCATGCAAAGGAAAATAAATTGTATAAAGAAGACACCCGCACTGACATGTTTATCACATTATTATTCATAATAGAAAAATCATGAAATCAACCTAAAAGTTCATCAACAGATAATTGGATAAAGAAAACATGGCATGTGTATATACACACACACCCAGACACATATATATATACACACATAACTTCATATATGCATGCATGACTTCGTTATTATTGGATCAACATTTATTGCTGTCTGCCTCCTCCGCCAATTAAAATTCCACTTTACATCCAACCACCACTTTGACTTTGAAGCCGCCACCTGATATTGGCACTTTGTATATGTAGTATGACTATTCTTATACATCTCTATCTACTGATGAGGATCCTACTCTTTTAGTATAAACAGTACCATTGACTTCCAATCAATTAGTTTCAATAATATCCAAAAGAGAGTAATTAACGTGACACTAGCCCTCATAACCTTACTGGCCCTATTACTAAGAGTTATATTTTGGCTCCCACAATTTAATATTTATATAGAAAAATCCAGCCCCTATGAATGCGAATTTGACTCAATAACCTCCACCTGCCTCCCCTTCCCCATAAAATTTTTCCTAGTAGCCATGATATTTCTCCTCTTCGATTTAGAAATCACTCTGCTGCTACCCTTGCCTTGAGCCCTTCAAACAAACAACCTGACACTAATAATCAGCACAGCCCTTATTGCTAGTTACCATTTTAATCCTAGGCTTGACTTATGAATGAACCCAAAAAGGGTCAGATTGAATTGAATTGGTAAATAGCTTAAGTCAAAATAAATAAATTATTTCAACTCATTAGATTATGATAGACCATATTTACCAAGTGCCTTCTATTTACATCAATATTATATTAGCATACACCATGTCACTGCTGGGAGTATTATTCTATCAATGCCACCTAATATAATCCCTATTATGCCTAGAAGGCATAATAGTATCATAAATTTATAAATAAATAAATAAATATTCTTTCTTTTTTTTTTTTTTTTTGAGACAGAGTCTCGCTCAATCGCCCAGGCTGGAGTGCAGTGGTGCCATCTCAGCTCGCTGCAAGCTCCGCCTCCCAGATTCACATCATTCTCCTGCCTCAGCCTCCCAAGTAGCTGGGACTGCAGGCGCCCACCACCACGTCTGGTTAATTTTTTGTATTTTTAGTACAGACAGGGTTTCACCATGTTAGCCAGGATGGTCTCCATATCCTGACCTCGTGATCCACATTTATGGCCGGGCGCGGTGGCTCAAGCCTGTAATCCCAGCACTTTGGGAGGCCGAGACGGGCGGATCACAAGGTCGGGAGATCGAGACCATCCTGGCTAACCCTGTGAAACCCCGTCTCTACTAAAAAATACAAAAAACTAGCCGGGTGAGGTGGCGGGCACCTGCAGTCCCAGCTACTCAGGAGGCTGAGGCAGGAGAATGGTGTAAACCTGGGAGGCAGAGCTTGCAGTGAGCTGAGATCCGGCCACTGCACTCCAGCCTGGGTGACAGAGTGAGACTCCATGTCAAAAAAAAAAAAAAAATTTTACATTTATAACTTTAAACATACATTTAAATTTAAACTTTAAAGTTATAACTTTAAATATACATTTAAAGTTAAACATACATAAAGTTAAATTCTTATAACTTTAAACATACATTTCACTCTAGCATCCATAATACTCATCATCCTCCTAGTATTTGCTGCCTGTGAAGCTGCAGTGGGCCTTGCCTTACTAGTTTCAATCTCCAGTATATACAGTCTAGATTACATACAAAGTCTAAATTGACTTCAATGTTAAAAATCATTATTCCAACAAGTATACTGTTACCAATGACATCATTCTCTAAAGATTCTATCATCTGAATCAACATGACTACCCACAGCCTACTCATCAGTCCCATTACCTTACTATTTTTTAAGCAGTTCAACAATAACTCATCCGACTTCTCATTAATCTTCTCTTCTGACCCAGTGACCTCGCCCCTTCTAATCTTAACAACCTGACTACTACCTCTTATAATCCTAGCAAGCCAATATCACCTGTCCATTGAATCGCCCCCACGAAAAAAGCTCTGTATTTCTATATTGATTTCCATGCAGATTTTTAAAATTATAGCATTCACAGTCACAGAACTAATTATATTTTATATCCCCTTTGAAGCTAAACTAATTCCTACCCTAATTATCATCACCTGCTGAGGTAACCGACCAGAAAGCCTCAATGCCAGTGCATATTTCTTATTTTATACACTAGTAGGGTCCCTTCCTCTACTTATTACACTTGTTTATATTCAAAATACCTCAGGTTCACCAAATATGCTAGTAATGATACTTACCACCCAAGAGCTATTAGCCTCCTAATCCAATAACCTTATATGATTAGCATATATTATGGCTTTTATCATAAAAATATCTCTATATGGACTTCACTTATGACTCCCCAAAGCCCACATAGAAGCTCCTATTGCCGGCTCAATAGTACTTGCAGCAGTACTCCTAAAACTCGTAGGCTGCAGCATAACACAGCTTACGCTTATCCTCAACCCCCTAACAGAACATATAGCCTTCCCCTTCCTCATACTATTCCTATGAGGGATAGTAATAACAAGCTCTATTTGTCTGTGACAAGCCGATCTAAAATCACTTATTGCCTACTCCTGTGTTAGCCACATAGCACTTGTTATCATGGCTATCCTCATTCAAACCCCTTGAAGCTTTACAGATGTAGTCACCCTTATAATTGCTCATGGACTCACTTCATCCTTACTGTTCTGCCTAGCAAATTCGAACTACAAACGAGTCCATAGCCAAATCACATTACTTACCTGAGTCCTTCAAACACTGTTTCCACTAATGGCCTCTTCATGACTCCTAGCAAATCTCACAAACCTTGCCTTACCCCCTACCATTAATCTAGTAGGAGAAATCTTTGTGACTATGGCTTCATTTTCCTGATGAAACATACTTTTATGCTTATCGGACTTAATATGCTAAGTACAGCCCTTTATTTCCTATGTATGCTAATCACGATACAATGAGGGACACTTGCATATTAACAATATTAAACCTTCCTTTAAACAAGAAAATACATTAATACTTATACATCTTGCTATTATCCTTGAAGTCTAAAATTATTATGGAGTTTGCATGCTGTAGCTATAGTTTAACCAAAATATTAGATTGTGAACCTAATAAGAGAAGCCTGCAACTTCTTATCTACTAAGAAAGTATGCAAGAACTGCTAACTCATGCCCCCATGCCTAACAACATGGCTTTCTCAACTTTTAAAGGATTAGAGTTGTCCGTTGGTCTTAGGAACCGAAAACATTGGTGTAACTCCAAATAAAGGTAACAAACATGTATTTTTCCACTACCATAATAGCCCTGATCCCGTTAACCTTACTATTATTATCTTAACCAACCTCTACAAAAAAGGTTTATACTCAAATTATGTAAAAATATCTATCGCATGCACATTCATCATTAGCCTTATCCCTACAACAATGTTTATATGTACAAGCCAATAAGTCATCTCAAACTGACATTGAATGACAATCCAAACTCTTAAACTCTCACTAAGCTTCAGACTACACTACTCCTCCACAATGTTTATCCCAGTAGTAGTATTTGTTACCTGACCTATTGTGGAATTCTTAATATGATACATAAACTCAGACCCTAACATTAATCAATTTTTCAAATACTTACTTTCCTCATCACAATACGAATTCTGGTTACCGGCATCAACCTCTTTCAACTCTGTATCAGATAAGAAGGTGTAGGAATTATGTCTTTCTTACTAATTGGTTGATGATACGGCTGAGCAGATGCTAATACAGCAGCCCTCCAAGCAGTTCTGTACAACTGCATTGGCGACACTGACTTTATTTTAGCTATAGCATGATTCCTCTTATCCTCCAACACATGAGCACTTCAACCAGCATTTATTCTAAGCCCCACCCCCACGCCCTTCCATTAATTAGCCTTCTCTTAGCAGCAGCTGGAAAGTCAGCTCCATTCGGCCTCCATCCCTGACTTCCATCAGCCATAGAAGGCCCAGCCCCAGTCTTGGCCCTCCCCCACTCCATCACTATAGTTGTAGCAGAAGTTTTCCTGCTCATCCGCTTCTACCCTTTAATAGAAAACAATCTATCAATTCAAACATTTACATTATGTCTAGGGGCTGTTACCACCTTATTTACAGCAATCTGCACTCTAACACAGAATGATATCAAAAAAATTGTAGCAGTCGCCACCTCAAGCCAGCTGGGCCTCATAATAGTCACAATTGGCATTAATCAGCCACACCTAGCATTCCTTCACATCTGTACCCATGCCTTGTTTAAAGCTATATAATTTATATGTTCTGGGTCCATCATCCGTAATCTCAATGATGAACAAGATATCTGAAAAATAGGAGGGCTGTTCAAGACTTTACCCCTCCCTTATTATTGGCAGCCTCGCACCTTTCCTCACAGGCTTTTACTCTAAAGACCTTATTATTGAAACCGCAAACATGTCATACTCCAATGTCTGATCCGTTTTTATTACTCTTATTGCCACCTCCTTAACAGCTGTCTATAGTGCCCGTATTATTTTCTTCACTCTGATAGGACAACCCTGCTTCACAACTCTGATTATTATTAATGAAAATAATCCCTTCCTGATTAACTCAAGTGCCTAACAATCGGCAGTGTCTTCGCTAGATTCCTCATCGCCAACAACTATACCCGAAACAACTATACCACTCCTCCTAAAGCTCACAGCACTAGGTGTGACCATCTTAGGCCTCTTACTAGCCATAGAGCTTAATCTCATAACTAATAACCTTAAACTAAAGTACCCATTACAGACATTCAACTTCTCCAATAGACTAGGTTTCTATTTAGCCTCAATACACCGTACAACCCCTTACTCAAGCCCATTCACAAGCCAAAATCTGGCTTCACTTCTACTAGACCTACAAAAGTCTATACCAAAGACCATTTCACAATCTCAAGTCTCAGCCTCCATTACCACCATATCTACTCAAAAAGACCTAATTAAACTCTACTTTCTCTTTTTTATTCCATCCTTTCTAACCCTAGTCTTAATTATCTAATCTATTACCCCCAAGTAATTTCAATTGCAACATAAATACTAACAAATAATGATCAACCAGCAACTACCACTAATCAACACCCATAAATGTACAAGGCAGCCACACCCAGAGAATCCTCACAGAACAACCCTGCCCGCTAACCCTCAAAAATTATTCAACTCTCTATGCTATTTAAATCAATCGTGACCACCACCCCATCATACTCAACTATCCACCCAACCAACACCAACTCTATTAATAATCCTAATTAATAAAGCCCCTCAAATGTCAATACTTGACCCCCATGGTTCAAGGTACTCCTCAATAGCCATCACCACAGTATAACCAAAGACAACCATCATACCACCCAAATAAATTAAAAAGACCATTAACACCACAAAAGTCCCACCAAAATTCAACACAATACCACAACCCACAGCACCACTAATAATTAGCCCTAAACCCCCATAAATAGGAGAAGGTTTCAAAGAAAAACCTACAAATCTCATAACCAAAAGAACACAATAAAAATAAAGCATATGCCATTATTCCCACATGGACTATAACCGTGTCTAATGACATGAACAATCATCATTGTACTTCAACTATAAGAACACAATGACCAACACCCGCAAAACACACTCACTAATACAAATTATTAACTACTCATTCATTGATCTTCCCACACTATCTAACATTTCTACATGATGAAACTGTGGCTCACTTCTTGGTGCCTGCCTTATTCTCCAGATCATCACAGGGTTGTTTTTAGCTATGCACTGTATATCAGACACCTCAACTGCCTTCGCTTCAGTTGCTCACATCAGCCGAGATGTAAACTATGGCTGAACAGTCCACTATTTTCATGCTAATGGCGCTTCAATATTTTTCATCTGCCTCTTCTTACATGTTGTCTGAGGCTTATACTATGGGTCATTTATATACCTAGAAACCTGAAATATTGGCATTACCCTCCTCCTCACAATTATAGCAAGAGCATTCATAGGCTATGTGCTCCCGTGAGGCCAAATATCATTCTGAGGTGGTACAGTAATTACCACTATCAGCCATCCCATGTATTAGATATAACAGCCATCCCATGTATTAGATAAAAAAGATAAATCTACTATCAGCCATCCCATGTATTAGAACTGACCTCATGCAATGAATCTGAGGTGGCTTCTCAGTTAACAAAGTCACCCTCACACGATTTTTCACCTTCCATTTCATCTTGCCCTTCATCATTACTGCTCTAGCAACTGTTCACTTTTTATTCTTATATGAAACAGGGTCTAACAACATTTCAGGGGTTTAATCAGACCCTGACAAAATCACTTGCCACCCCTGCCATACAACCAAAGATATTCTAGGTTTAATTTTTCTCCTCCTCCTTCTAATAACTCCAGTACTATCTTTGCCTGAAGTCCTGAGTGACCCAGATAATTATACTTTGGCCAACCCTCTGAACATCCAATCCCACATTAAGCCAGGGTGATACTTTTTGTTTGCATGTGCAAACAAAATATCTATGTGTGTGTGTATATATGTGTGTGTGTGTGTGTGTGTGTGTGTGTGTGTGTGTGTGTGTGTATCCTGGAATACTACTCAGCCACATAAAAATAAAATCATATCTTTTTTAGCAACATAGATGAAACTGGAGGCCATTACCCTAAGTGAAATAACTCAGAAACGGAAAGTCTAATACTGCATGTTGTCACTTGCAAGTGGGAGTTAAACGATGTGTACACATAAACATACAGAGTGGAATAATAGACATTGAAGACTAAAAACGGTGGGGGGTGAAAGAGGGTGAGGGATAAGAAATTGCCTATTAGGTACAATGGACACTATTCAGGTGATGGGTACACTAAAAGCCCAAACATCACCAGTATGCGATATATTCGTGTAACAAAAATGCAGTTATACCCCTTAAATCCATAAAGAAACAAAATTTAAACTGTATAGTATAGTAAATACATAATCCAGTAGCGTCATCATTTATTAAAACTGTCACTGTCAAGTATTATGTACTATACATATTTGGATGTGCTATACTTTCCTATGAATGGCAGGGCAGTAGGTCTGTTTATATACCAGCATCACCACAAACACATGAAAAAAAAGTAGCATTAGAATACAGAGAAGACATACTTTTAGGCTGGTTTTATTTTTCCTTCTGTGAAATAAAACTACTGCCTCCTACCTGTTTCTGCTTCCAAGAAAGAAGCTTAAGTGGACATGATTTCCAAACTGTCTTTATTACTATAATAGGGTTGTACTTTATTTCAAACATTTTTTCTGGTTGGAATTAACTAAAATATTACCTCCTTACAGCAATTCAGTTAACAAGTGTGGGCATAGTTGTAAATTCAGTAACATATTTTAATATACCATGCTACATTCATCCCATTTATTTATTAAGCACTTTTTAAAGACAGAGCCCTGTGCTGGGCACTGAAGATGCAATGTGTGTGACACATGATTCTTCTCTTCAGAGAAATTTTACTTTGGGTAGAGAGATAAAAGCAATTCAGAAACTGGCAAGTAAAACCTGCAGGTAATGCCACTTTAGGAAAAGGAATGACATTTAAGCAGAGGGCAAATCATAAGAAAAACTCTGTTTACTACAGATTTGGGAAGCATTTGAAGGCTAATTAGGCCTCAGAGCTACATCACTGGAACTCAAGGAGATCCACAGAGTATGAGTTTGGATTTCAAAAATATGGATAAAATGAGACCTTTCCCACAGAAACATTCATTTGTCCCTCCCATGTATTCTTCTAACACCCTTGGCATATCTCTAACTTTGCCATTGTTTCAACATCCTGTAATACTCCGTTTCTCTGCATGTCTACCCCAAAGTATTTTGAGCTTCTTTAGGTAATTAACCAATAACTTTCAATTACTGACTTCTCAGTTCCAAACACAGTGCTAGGCATATGATAAGTACTGAATTAATGTATATTAGGTGAGTATTTTATGCATTAAAAAATTTCAGGAGAAGAGATTGTTTCTTCCCATTATTTTTTATTTCTACAAATTGAATACCTGTAGAAAGTCAAATCCTTGTTAGCTTTCTAAAAATCAGCCTTTAGTTGTGAGAAATATATTGGGAATATAGTCAGCACACACGAGTTCAAATTCTATTTTTACTACTTTCTGTTCTTGGGCTTCTAAGCTCGTAACTTAACCTTTCTAAACCTCAGTTTCTAAGAAGATTAAACAAAGAGGTAATCCACGGAATAGATGTCCCTTTCCCTGGAAGGGTTTTTAAAACATATTTGCTTTCTATAACGATAAAAAGTAGTAATGCATGTCGTATCAGACACTCATTGTGCCTGCATCACATCCCCTGGCACCATGTGACTTCAGCTGCCAATGACATGGATGTTTCCATGCAAACTCAGGCTCATCTTGATTGTCACCCTACATAGCAGACAGTCTTTCTGCAGTTTTCTCCAGCAATGTCTCTGAACTTCCACAAGCTACTATACAAGCAGAGCCCAGAATTACAGAGTTGAAATTTCCAAGAGAACAGCTTCAATCAATGGAAGCAGCACACTAGTAATTAAAAGCTGCATTCTCCCATCAGCCATATGGGCAATTCTAGGAAGAATGCTGTGGACTTCTCAGGATTCTGACAGACTGCCATTCGTTGGTTACAGAATTGATTTTTTTTCTCATTCTTCCTGCTTCTTTACTTCTACTTTCTGAGATTTCCTTCCAAATGAACTACTTGTAAACAAATCCTTGTATCAGATTGTTTTGTGGGAAATTCATACTAGGTCTTTGAGAGTTGTTTTAAAGTATCTCGCCTTTCAGTGATAAAAACATTTAGTATAATTTATAATGCCAGTATGTCCCAGCAAGTTCTTGCCTTGACTTACAAACCCAGAGATATAGGCTTCTATGTATTCTCCATAAAGTTAAAGAATAAAGGAAATACATGACAGAACCTTTCAGCATTGCTCCTAATATGTTTTTCAATGACTTTTCTATTTTGTTGTTAAATGATTCAAGAAATAAAGATCTATTCCTTGACCCTTAAGAGAACATGGCAGTTGGGGATCCAGCTATGATAGACTACATAGTCCTTCAGAGTTTGGAGGAATTGGGAAGATATTGCATTTTAAGGAGGCATTTTTCTCTCAGTAGATAAGAATTGATTGCTAAGACTGGTCTGCCTTGATTAAGCCATTTCCATAATGGAGAATACACTTTGCCTCAGAAATTAACTAATTTTAAGTAAAATAAAAGGTGGAAAAATATAGAATATCTGAAGCAAAAATCATTCTCTAAAACTCAAGATTATTTTACGCTGACAGCATATTCTTTAACTTGGTTTAGAATGAGTTAAGTTCAGTGCAGTAAATCAGAAGGGAGTTCCTAGTTTATACATAGCACTGTGCCAGGCTCTGGAGAGTCAACGAAAAGTAAGATGCATTCCCTCACCTTCTAACTTATACTCCTGCAAAGGAAGAAGAACTTTCAAAGGTTAATTTTAAGAACACATTTTCAGTTTTAAATTTTAGGTATGCCCAAGAGGTTAAAGATCCCTGGAAGAAAGGCCATTCCCATAACCAGAAAGTTTAGCGAATATTTCAGGATTAAAACATGAACAAAATGTTGGATGAGAAGTAAACCAGGAAAATAAAGGTGGAAATGATGCTCTAGAAGAGGGAATCACATGAGCAGAGTCTAAAATGGGGCAATGTTGGGTCTACAAGGTTCTATGTGAATTTATGGATCATTTCAGCTTGATATAAAATAAAATCCAAGTCAACCTGTGGGCGAAATATCTGAGCAGACACTTCACCAATGAAAGCTGGCAAATAGTGAATATGCATATGAAAAGTAGCACAATATTTTATGTCATCAGGGAATTTCAAGTTTAAAAAACAAGATATCATTACATTTAGTTTTGGACTAAAATCCAAAACACAGACAACACCAAATACTGACAAGGATGTGAAGCAACAAGAATTTTCATTATTTGCTGATGGGAATGGAAAATAATAGCAACTTTGGAAGACAATTGGGCAGTTTCTTACAGAGCCAAATTTAAATATAGTCTTAATTTATGATTCAGCAATCATTCTACTAGGATTTTACCTAAATGTTTGAAAACTGTCTTAGTCAGTTCTGGTGGCTATAACAAAATAATATAGACTTAGTGACTTATAAATAACGACACTGATTTCTCACAGTTCTGAAGGCTGAACGTCTGAGATCAGCGTGGCAGCATGGTGAGAAGCCTTGGCTGCATTGCAGGCTACCGACTTGTATCCTCACGTGGTGGAACAAGAGCCAGACAGCTTCTGGTGTCTCTTTTATAAGCATATTAATCCACTTTTACGACCTAAATTTTACATTACATTGAGGGTAGGATTTCAACATATAAATATTGGGGGTGGGGGAATATAAACATTCAATCCATTGAAAAAAATTATATCCACACAAAAAGTTACATCCACACAAAATATTCCACGCAAATATTTATAGTAGCTTTATTCAGAATAGCCAAAAATTGGAGATGACCAAGATATTCTTCAATGAGTAATGGATAAACTGTGGTGTGTCAATGAAATGGAATATCGTCTGGCAATAAAATGAGTGATCAAATGACAAAAAGACACGGAGGAAATTTGAATGCATATTGTCTACTAAAATAAGCCAATCTGAAAAGGTTACGTGGTGTTTGATTCCAATCATAAACATTCTGGAAAAGGGAAAACCATGGAAACCATAAAAAGATCAGCTAATGCCAGGGGCAGCATGAGGGTGAAGAGGAGAGGGACAAACAAGTGAAACAGGGGATTTTTAGGGCATTGAAACTATCGCGTATGAGTATGGTATAATGCATTTGGCAAAACCCAGAAACTGGCATAACGGAAAGACTGATCTTAATATACACTATGGACTTTGGTTTAAAATAGTATATCAATATTTATTCACCAATTATAACAAATGGGCCATACCAATGTGAAATATTAATAATATGAGAAACCGGGGAAAAGTGAGTGAGTGAGACAGAGAAAGAGAAAGAGAAAGGATGGAAACTGTATTTTTCTGCTCACTTTTCTGTAAACCTACACATGCTCTAAATATAATTTTCAAAAAGGAAAAAAAGACATAAAAACCAACTGCACATATGCTTATTTCTGATTTAAAACCTCAACATGTTGAACTCCGTGTTTGTGGTAAATTTCAAGTGCATGTTTCCAAATCCAGCATTAGACATCTTAAAGTCTGACTATATAAAATACATTATATTGACAATGGTTCATTTTCACTGTGACTAGGATCGTTAAAAAACAAGTACAACTAGCAGCTAGTTCAAAATAGTATATATTCTTACATTATCTTTATAGCTAATGTAGACACTATTGTCCCCCTTTAAAAACTGAGGAGATAGGCTGAGTACTGAGGTCAAATGTCAGACAAGGAGCAAACAAGTACAGATCCAAACCTTGTCATTTTTCTTAACTTCCATGCTGCTTTTAATAACACAAACATAAATTACATAGGCATTGGATCAAATAAAATATATATCTTGACCGTTCATAAGAAAACCCAAGTCTAACTTTTTACTCAACAGGCAGCACTACTTGTACCCATGATGTGCCAGAGAACCGTGTATGTCCTCAATTTTTTACTCACTTATTGAGCAATATTCTGCCAAAAAGTTATCATTTACATAATGAGAGCAATAAAGCAATGGACGAATTTTGGGATCAAATACTGTTTGCTAATTCCCCTTGATTTATTTACAGGCATATCTAATGTTTATAGTAGAGAGAATTTCCTTCCCAAGCAAGCAGCTATGATTCCAGAATTAGCCAGAATCACCCTCAGTTCAGCAAAAAGCTTGAAATGTAATATATAGGTGGATGTTCCAGTCGAGTCTGTGACTCTTCCAAAGGGTACAAGACTTTCTTACTCCTAGCTTTGGATATACATGACATTTTTTGGTGGAATGAATTGTTCCCTATGCAGAGTGCTGCCCTACATTACAACATACCTAACCTTGGGTTTCATGTGTACATGCTTTTGCATGTACACTTTTGAGGACTGGAAATGGCTTCTCTAGTACACAAGTACAAGTGCCTCATAAAAAGTGTTAAAAGAGTTTCACCACTGAACCAAAAATGTAAAAACAATTGACTGAAAGCAAATAAGAAAACAACACAATAAGAATAATGCTGAGATAGTCCCAAGATAATTAACATTATATTTTCAGATAAATATGTTATACCCAATTTATGAACACTTAAATATTAGTTTATTTATTTTTACTAATTTCTTACCTTTCCATGACATCATAAATGTATTATATAAAACAATGTAACTATAGATCTAATTTCCAGGTTACAGATCCTGATATGGCCTATATATTTTTAAGAATAATACTTACATAGTGTGGTGTATGAGTCCGTCTTTCCCCTTTATTAAAGACAGTATAATGATCTATTGTTATTATTATCATACAAACTGACTCTACCCTGTTGTGTAACCTGAGATCCACAGTAAGAGTTCTGGGATCTACACTGCACAATCCCCCTCATTTCTTAACAAGAATTATTCAGGTAAATCATTTTACTCTTTGACAAGTCAGTCAAACTTGGAGGTATTTTGTGTGTGTGTGTGTGTGTGTGTGTGTGTGTGTGTGTGTGTGTGTGTGTGTTTTAATACTTTAAGTTCTGGGATATATGTACAGAACGTGCTGGTTTATTAAATAGGTATACACATGCCATAGTGGTATGCTGCACCCATCAACCCATCATCTACATTAGCTATTTCTCCTAATGCTCTCCCTCCCCTAACCTCCCACCCCTCAACAGGCCCAAGTGTGTGATATTCCCCTCCCTGTGTCCACATATTCTCACTGTTCAGCTCTCACTTATGAGGGAGAACATGCGGTGTTTGGTTTTCTGTTACTGTGTTAGTTTGCTGAGAATGATGGTTTACAGTTTTATCCATGTCCCTGTGAAGGACATGAACTCATCCTTTTTTATGACTTCATAGTATTCCATGGTGTATACATATCACATTTTCTTTATTCAGTCTATCATTGATAGGCATTTGGGTTGGTTCCAACCTTTGCTATTGTAAATAATGCTGCAATAAACATATATGTACATGTGTTTTTATAGTAGAATGATTTATAATCCTTTGGGTATATACCCAGTAAAGGGATTGCTAGATCAAATGGTATTTTTGGTTCTAGATCCTTTAGGAATTGCCACACTGTCTTCCACAATTGTTGAACTAATTTACACTCCCACCAACAGTGTAAAAGTGTTCCTATTTCTCCACATCATCCCCAGCATCTGTTGTTTCCTGACTTTTTAATGATTGCCATTCTAACTGGCATGAGATGGTATCTCATTGTGGTTTTGATTTGCATTTCTCAAATGACCAGTGATGATGAGCTTTTTTTCATATGTTTGTTGGCTGCATAAACGTCTTCTTTTGAGACGTGTGTGTTCATATCCTTCGCCCACTTTTTGATGGAGTTGTTTGTTTTTTTCTTGTAAATTTAAGTTCCTTGTAGATTCTGAATACAGAATGTTCTCCCATTCTGTAGGTTGCCTGTTCACTCTAATGATAGTTAATTTTTCTGTGTAGAAGCTCTTTAGTTTAATTAGATCTCATTTGTCAATTTTGGCTTTTTTTGCCATTGTTTTTGGTGTTTTAGTTATGAAGTTTTTGCCCATGCATATGTCCTGAATGGTATTGCCTAGGTTTTTTTCTTGGGTTTTTATGGTTTTAGGTGTTTTGTTTGTTTGTTTGTTTGTTTGTTTTGAGACGGAGTCTTGCTCTGTCGCCCAGGCTGGAGTGCAGTGGTGCGATCTCGGCTCACTGCAAGCTCCACCTCCCGGGTTCACGCCATTCTCCTGCCTCCACCTCCCGAGTAGCTGGGACTACAGGCGCCCGCCACCAGGCCCAGCTAATTTTTTGTATTTTTAGTAGAGACAGGGTTTCACCATGTTAGCCAGGATGGTCTCCATCTCCTGACCTCGTGATCCGCCCGCCTCGGCCTCCCAAAGTGCTGGGATTGTAGGCGTGAGCCACCGCGCCTGGCCAGTTTTAGGTCTTATGTTTAAGTCTTTAATTTATCTTGAGTAAATCTTTGTGTAAAGTGTAAGGAAGGGGTCCAGTTTCAGTTTTCTGCATATGACTAGCCAATTTTCCCAACACCATTTATTAAATAGGGAATCCTTTCCCCATGGGTTGTTTTTGTCAGGTTTGTCAAAGATCAGATGGTTGTAGATGTGTGGTGTTGTTTCTGAGGCCTCTGTTATGTGAAAATATCCAAACCTAGTGATATGGTTTGTCTGTGTCCCCATCCAAATCTCACCTTGAATTGTAATAATCCCCACTTGTCCAGTGCAGGGACAGGTGGAGATAACTGAATCATGGAGGTGGTTTCCCCATACTGTTCTCATGGTAGTAAATAAGTCTTACCAGACCTGATAGTTTTAGAAATGGGATTTCCTCTGCACAAACTCTCGTGCCTACTGCCATGTAAGACTTGACTTTTCTCCTCATTCACCTTCTACCATGACAGTGAGGCCTCCCCAGCCTTGTAGAACTGTGAGTCAATTAAACTTCCTTCCTTTATAAATTACCCAGTCTCTGGTATGTCTTTATTAGCAGCATGAGAACAGACTAATACACTAGTATTATATTATATTATAATATATAACACTCCAAACCCATTTCTAGTCATTTCCTTCCTCTATACCAACCACATTTCTCTAGGAGTCACCTGAGTCTCTAGTCTTCTGCAGGGCCAAGCAACAGTCAATTGCGCCACACTTTCTCTTCACCCAGGGCCCTGTAGCTTGGCTTCCAATTGTCTCCTCTTGCTCCTTGCTCTCTTACCATAAATATTCTCCCTGCTACCCATCATCAGTTCTTCTTAACCATTGACTGATCAAATCATCCCACGTCTTTCAACACTCCCTTAGGAAACACCTTCTCTGCTAACGTTCTCCAGTTTGAGATTTACTTCCCTCCCTCCCTCCCTCCCTTCCTTCACTTTTTTTCTGTCTTTCTCTTTTTTTATGACAGGGTCTTGCTCTGTTGCCCAGACTGGAGTGCAGTAGTCTGATCATGGCTCACTGCAGCCTTGACCTCCTGGGTGTAATCAGTCCTCCCACATCAGCCTCCCGAGTAGCTGGGACTATAGGCAGGCACCACCACCCCCAGATGATTTATTCCTTTTTTGTAGAGACAGGGTCACACTATGTTTCCTAGACTGATCTCTAGCTCCGGGGCTCAAGTGATCCTCTCAGCCTCTCAAAGTGCTGGGATTACAGGTGTGAGCCATTGTGACCAGTAAGATTTATTCTTATAATGTAGACACCTGGGTGCCTTCACAGAATTCATTCTCTGCTTTTGCCTTCCGAACACCACACCAATTTTGTCCTCTTCAAATGCTGGTTTCTCTGACATTTGTTGTTGTTTCAGAGTGAAACTGCTTGAGGAAGAGGCAGGAAAAAAGAGATCTAAACTGGGAAGGTGGTATTCTACATCTGCTTTCTATATGAGAGATCATGAGGTGTGCTGGTCTGGATAGTTGGAGTCAGGGAGACTTGGGTTCAAATCTAAATTTTTCTGTTTACTAGCTGCATAATCTTTGACAAATTTACTTTTCTGAGCTCCAGGTTGCTAGTATTACAATGAAAATTACAATGCCACCTCTATAAGATTATTGTAAGGCTTAATTGATGTTAAAGGCCTAGAACAGTTCCAGGCACATAGTAGGTACTCAAAAAGACAGAAATCTTTATATGGAGATATAGATAGTTGTTTTTCTGTGCAGAAGACTGGAAGCATTTTCAATGAAACCCCAGTGTCCTTCAGCTGTACTTAATTACAGCAAATATATTGTATAGATAGGCAGACACATATAGACAGAGTAGATGACTATCTATGTTTCTATGTATGTATGTATCTATCTATCTATGTATGTATCTATCTATCATCTATCTATCTGTCTATCTACCTACCTACCTACCTATCTACCTACCTCTCTATATCTATCTATCACCAGAAGAAGGAGACAGTAGTGGAGTAGTGGGCAATTCACTGTAGTAAAAGAAGATCCAGCTCTGGAGTCAGATGGATGGGGTTTGAATCACTATCTATGGCACCTACTAGTGAGGTAACCTCAGGCAAGTTCCTTAACACTTCTAAATCACATTTACCCTTTTGTAAAATAAAGAAAATAAAATCTCCCAGGATGAGTTGTTTTTAAGATTTAAGAGTATAATCTAGATGAGATATATATTTTCCCTCTAGGAGCTTCTGTCTTTACTAAGTCAGTGTCTGTGTGACCTTATGGAACATAACTACCATGAATAATGATAATCAACTCTGTGTATATTATACATATAAATTTATATATGACATTTATCTCCTTGAGGATGTTACCTATCCCTGAATAGAATATATCACTGTACCATCACTATGCTTATTATATACAAAGGTGGAAGAATGGAGGAAAGGTGAGAAGAGAGAAAGAAGGATAGCAGGGACTGAAGGAAGAATGATTGCATGAAAGATGGCTTTGAAACTCCTCACAAAATTGAGATATGGCTACGGCTAATGCCTGTTTTCCCCTCAAAATTTGACTGCCAGGTTTTCATAGAAATGTTACTCTAATGCCTTTCACGCTTGGCATCCTGACTCACTGTCAGTTCTCCCGAATGCCAAATGTACCTCCACATGCTTTTCATTTTTCTTCTTAAAAGATTTGCCACCATTTATAGCATCACCTTCTTCATCTGGGTCATCTGCTTTTTCAGTTATGACAAGCTCTTGCTAAATGTGTAAATGAGCTCAGAGTATTCCTTCCCTTACCAGGGCTCTTTATCTTCCTCCCTCTGCCCTGCACTTCATGCTGGGATTGCTTGTGCCCTGTCTGCATGCCATTTTTCTTTTCAAGCCACCTGAGCAAGATACTGAAAGAGCAATTTAACAAGAAGCAGTAAAGTTATTTTTTGATCTATTGGAAATCTTTGACTAAAACTGATAGTGATAATACTTCCCTGAGTAAAGTGCCAAGCACACATCAGGGACCATATTGGGCCTTTTATTTATTTATTTTTATTTTTTTATTTTGGGGGACAGGGTCTCCCTCTGTTGCCTAGGTGGAGTACAGTGGCATAATCATGGCTCACTGCAGCCTTGACCTCCTGGGCTCAGGCAATCCTCTCACTTCAGCCTCCCTAGTAGCTGGGACTACAGATGCCTGCTACCATGTCCAGTTAATTTTTTGTAGAGCAGGGTTTTGACATGTTGCCCAGGCTGGTTTCAAACTTCTAGACTCAAACAATCCACGTGTCTCAGCTTCTCAGTGTTAGGATTGCAGGCATGAGTCATCATGCCAGCCTGGGCCTTTTATGTATTGTTATAGGCTGCATATATCTTACTCTCCAATTCATATGTTGATGTCCTAAACCCCAACAATATGGAATATGTCTGTATTTGGATAAGACCCTTGTAAGGTAATTAAGGTAAAATAAATTCATATGGGTGGGCCCTATACCAACGTGTCTCTTGTCTTAAGAAGTGGAGATTAGGTCAGAGGAAACACCGTGGGAAAGACAGTGGGAGAATATGACCATCTACAAGCCATGGAGAGAGACCTTAGAAGACATGTACATTGCTGACACCTTGATCTTGGATGTGTAGCTGAAGAAGTATGAGGAAATAAATTTATGTTGTTTGCCACCCAGTCGGTGGTGCTTTGTGTAGCAGCCTTAGCAAATCAATACATATATTTCATTCCCTTGGTTTCCTATGATATCATATAAAGAACAAATAAGTGTCACTGTCCCCCTTTTATAGAATGTGAAAATAAAGGCTCAGATATAAAGTTTGACAGGGGGCCATCTGAAGTGGAAAAACAACTCACTGATCAATGAGATTCAATAGTTCAAAGAGCAAAAACAATCTGAGGCCAATGGGTTCATAGTTTGATCCTCATATATTAAATGTGTTTTCTATTTCCCCATAGTATTTAATAAACTGCTTTTAATCATCTGTTTTGTGCCAGGAATTGTGATCTGTGCCAAAGATACACAGTGAAATAAAATGTAATTTTTTCTCATAGAAGCTCTTGGTCTTTTAGAGAGGATGTAATCAAAACTTTTTTATTCAATAAGTTGTATTGGATATATTAATTACATATATCTTCACCTATTTAATTGTCTCTATAATTGACACAGACATGATTATTCTGTTGGAGATTAAGAAAGTCCTTAGAGATACAATGATGACTAAACTGAGCCTTACAACATGAGGATGAAGCAATCAGAGCAATGGCCGAAAGCATCTCAAATGGAGAGAAGGACGTATGTTATTGCTATGTTACTTATGAGCTGGGCAAATAATCAGATCACCAGAGGCATGTGAACTGAGGTGCTTCAAGCCGTTTCAGGTGTTCATCCAGACCAGCCTTGCTCTGACTTGTTGTTCACAGAATATAACATGGCTACTGCTTCCAGTACCTGCAAATGGTGGAAACTCTATCAATCCTGATGATAGACTGACTGAACAACTGGCCCATTTATTTTTAATCTCGGCTGATAACACTACTATGCTTTTCCCTTGGAATGTACATGAAGATAAACGAGGTAATTTATGCCATAAGGTTCTGAACTCCTCAGAAGAAAAATGCTAAAATAAATTCACAGTCATATTATATATTCTTTAATAAATATTTGATCAGATGTGCATAGAATATCCATGATTCCTTAAAAGATTTAACGGAAGATAGCCAAGAAAAGACCTATAAGCCTTAAACTGCCAAAATCCCAGAAGATGATTTAAGCAATGTAATAAGTAAGTAGGTTGACCTATTTCTGATTTTAAGGGCAGAAATAAAATTACCATTCATATGTAGGGAAAGGCTTCCTTCTGTAGTAACTATAAGCCATATTAACACTGAGTTCTTTTTTTGTTTGTTTGTTTTTTTCAGAAATAGCTCTAAGTTGAGCTAAGAAAGTATGAAAGAAACTCAGAAAAACACAAAAATACATCCATAAAATATAATCATAGTATCATGTCCTTGATTAACAAATTCAGTCCCTTTTACGCTGTCCCTGAGAGGTTGGGGCACATTGTGGACAAAACAAAGGCTCTGAAGACAGAATGATCCAGATTGCATTCCTTTCTCTTCGAATTATAAGCCTTATAACCTGGACAAGTTACTTAACCTGTCTCACTTATAAAATGAAGATATTAATAGTGAGTATGCAGATTTATTATAAGTGCTCAGTAAGATAATTTAAAAAAAAAAAAAAAAAAACACCTAGTATTCTAGCCAAGGTATGACAGGTGGTTGCCGAAAGTAATATATTGTTCTTACTATAAAATGTGTAGTTTCTGAAAGACATGGCAATGGGTTAAATTTTAGCACATTAATAATGACATATTAAAAGTTAATTAAGATGCGGTAACCTGCTAGAGCATAGGTATTGGTACTATTACTATTTCTCAGATGGGGAGACTGGGCTTTAGTGAAGTTAATGGACTTACCAGGGTCAGAATGTTAATAAGCACGGGACTCACACCAAGATCAGCGTAGAAGGATTGTGCCCTTACAGTGACCACCAGGTGGTCTCTGCGGCAAAAGAAAAAGTTACTAGAAAAATATTAACTCAGGTAAAAATGTAGCCTAGTTCCTGTTAGATGACTATAACGATTATTGATTACATCTCACATTGCACTTGCATATTTATATTTTATAAAGTTTTTATACACAAAATCTTGTGAAGCAGGACTGAAGAAACCAAGCATCCCCACTTTTAAGGTATAAAAGTGATTCTAAGAAAGTACAGGTTGAGTATCCCTAATCCTAAATGATTAGGATCAGAAGTGTGTCAGATTTTGGATTTTCTCAGATTTTGGAATATTTGCATTATGCCAGCTGAGCATTCCTAGTGGATAAGTACTTCCTTCAAGTATCATGTTTGTGCTCAAAAACCTTTGGATTTTGAAGCATTTTGGATTTCAGATTTTTTGACTAGCAATACTCAACCTGTATGAATAAATCTATCTGATGTTTACATTTATACACACTCAAATAGCGTAGCTTTGCTTTTGACTAATTAACCTCTTTTTTTGGTGCTGATTGCATTTATTTACTATTTTAATCAACAAATAATAAGTATGTTATCTAACATCTTTTAACTTCCAGATTTCTGTGATGAATTAGTTAAGCAACTATTGGGAGAGTATTATATAATCAGTCCCCCTAGAGTTACATGTGGGGAAATGCTGCTGGGTTCTGGAACAAAAGTCCTGGCCTATCACCTCATTTATGACGCTTATTACTCTTATGGACTTAGTAAATTACTTATATATGCTTTGTCACCTGCTCAGCTAAAGATGGGCAAAAATTTTCATGTAGGTTTATTACTTTATCAGAGTGGATAAAACTTAGTCCTATCACCGGCAGCTATGACCCCACAGCTTAGAAGCTACCTTGGGCTTCTTCTATAGTTGTTTGGCTCTTTCTCTCTTTCATTCTAGTGCTTTGTATTTACATTTTAGTATTCTATCTATCTTTTTGAGTTGATTATGTAGTTGAACTATCTTCATGGTTTTTGTTTCTCCCCAACAACTCTCTCTCTGACTTTTCTTTGTATGTTCATGTACTAGAGACTTAAGGCACTGCCCATTCCATTTGGAGCCAGTTCTGGCCCTAGGAAGGTGTATTGCAGCAAGTTCAGAAGTCTGGGCTCCTTCTGGTCTAGAAGAATGACCTGGACAGAGTATAAGAGACAACGGAAGTGAAAGATGAAAAAAGAGCAAAATTCAAAAGATAATAGGAGAAACTATGAGAAAAATATGGGTATAGGTTGGTTGTGTTCTCCCCTGCGGAGAAGAGTAAGAGAAAAGTTTTCAGGAGGCAAATGTGCTTTCAAAATCTCATGTGACTCAGACACTTTCAACACAAACACCCTTAAAATCACTGACATATTTTGTGGGAACTCTGGAAATACAGATGTTTCATGTCTTATTCTCAACAATGCCTGTGGTAGCTGGCACAACAGGCTGATAGTAGAATAGGCAGATTTGTTGAAAGGGAAACCCATCCCTCCCAAAAAGGTTTTTTCATTTAAAAAGGAAATTAATTATTATCAAAATCTAAACATTAAAGCTCTAGGTATCTCTATTTTTCACTTGTGTAGGTAGAATAGAAGCAGATTCAAACAATTTAGATTCAGATAATCTACTAGTGAAATAAAAGAGTGGAAACATGAAGTCTTACTTAAAAACAAAAATAAATGGAAATGAATGTAGGTTTTATCTAGTTGTGGGTCAAATTTTGATGATAAATAAGCTCAGAAATGTGTTGATGTATCTGGGAAACATCTCCATTTTTATTCAGAATAATTTATGGCAGTCAATACAAGATGTTTTATAAATTCTCTAATATGTACATTTTAATTTGTAACGCTTCTAAAACTGGGATTCATCTTAAATTGATATGAATTCACTTAATTGGCAGCATTTTAAAATGATAAATGAGATAGCAGTGCATCTTGAAATCTTCTTAATATCACAGCATCAATGAAATATGTTAATAACAGTATTGTGAATAAGCATATAAATAGCATAAAAAGAGAAACCTTTATAATTAATTAGAAACTTTCAATCATTAGTTCTCAAACGTTGGTGTACATCAGAATCATCTGGAAAGCTTGTTACAAATTGCCACCCTTCCAACTGCTGTCTCCAAAGTTTCAGATTCTAAGTCTACATTTGATGATGATACATCTGGTTTGAAAACCACACTTCTAGAAAAACTACTCTAAAACATTTGAGAATGTGTTTTGTTTTGCTTTTTATTATGTGTTTTTGAATGTCAGTTTCTACTGCAACTAATGTTAAAACTTCACTTAGACTTTAACGATATCACACCCAGAAAATTATAATTATCTTCTGAATTATTTTCATACTACCACTCTCACCTCATTCAGAACCATCCTGCATATAAATAGCAAAGTTATTATCTGTTAGTACCTCCCTCCTGAAACACAGGCACACACAGGCAAACACACACACACACACACACACACACACACACCTTAGACTATAATTGAAGGCTGTTCAGAGGAATGCTGTAATCTTCCTCATCTAAGTCTAGTTTCCTAAACAATTTGATTCTAAATTCAGCACAAAATAATGTTGTCAACTAGTTCCCCAATATTTCAACTTCTTTTACAAACGTATGGCTTTCTACTTGCTGTTGCTTGCTTAGACGATGAAGGCCCACCTCAGTCCAGCACAGATAGTCTTGCATATTCAGATATAATATCATTTTCTATTTCGTTTTTTTCTGAGAATATCATAAAATATTTATTTCTTGATTTGAGGTTTAATAACATTAGCTCATAGTGAATATTACCTAATGATTTTGTGGTTTTGTTTAGTTCCTCCTTCCTCTAGACTACAATAATTTCATGCTGAGCAGCAAATATTTTATTTCATTTAGTTTTTACTTTAATGATTAAGAGAATTCCTGATACATAGTTGGAACTCAATAAATCACATAAAAGGGAGAATATATGGAATGAAACTGTGTTTTCAACTAAATTAGTACTTTCAGTCTAGCTTGTATACATGTGGGATCAATTACACAGGACATATATTTGTTGAATACCTATAACATGTTAAGTACCTCTAAGAACTTTGTAGACTCAAAGGCTAATAATATCCTACCAAAAGGCAAAATTCTGAAGGAGCCCATGGAAATAGTCTATCAAGTTAGAACTTCAATATTACTTCCTTAGTATTCTTCTGGGGTTTAAACAAAGCGCTATCCAAAAAAAAAAAAAAATTAAATCACACTTACTGGGGCCAGAGGAAAGATGGCCCCTTGCTGATGTGAAAGGAGGCAAGTGCAGTTCAGAAATAAATGACTTTACATAGACACAAGGGCCTCTTGAGGGTGGAGTAGACACTCCAGCTTGAAAGCTCTCAGGCTAAATCAGACAGCGAAAGGTCATGACTGACAAAAAGGGAATCTCTTCTAATATCATTTTTCAACCTTAATAAGAAACTACTTCAAGCCTTTTAGTGACTTAGTTTCAAGTGTAAATTGAAGAAAGGCAAAGATAACGGTATACTTTAGAAATTTTTCTAAACACATACTTGGTTTCAATAACAGTACTCTTAATAAAAAAAAAAAATTTAAAGTATTTTATTTGAAACATACCCGGGAAACAAAAAAATATTCTAGGCATGTTATCTACTGTCTATCACGATTCCTAGATAAATTTTACATGGCAGAGGCTCCCAAGCAGCAATAGCAAAGGGGAAAGTTCATGGAGATGGAAAATGTGAGACACAGAGATTTTCTAATTTATGTTTTGACCTGATTAACCTTTTAGAAAGCACTGCATGTCGAATTTGTCTCAGACAAAATCTTATTTACTAATGAAAAAATTGAGTTTATCAGTATCACACAACTACCAAGTGGAAGTGCGCATACTCAAACCCACTTCCTCCTGCTACCAAGTCCCTTCATCTACCTGCCTCCCTCAACCCCTCTGAATTGCTAAGCACCACTCTTCTGGATATCTCTAACACTGCTTTAATTATTTTTTAAATCCGTGTTTCTGTGACTAGGCACATTCAATGTTTCCATTGAAGAAATGTGTCTTTACCAGCTGATATGCTTTTGCTGTATCCCCACCCAAATCTCATCTTAAATCGTAATCCCCATAACCCCCACATGTGGTGGGTGGGTCCCAGTGAGAGCTAATTGAATCATGGGCTGGTTTTCCCCATGCTGTTCTCATAATAGCAAGTAACTTCTCTCACAGGATTGGATGGTTCTATAAACGTCTGGCATTTCCCCTGCTGACATTCATTCTCTCTCCTGCCACCCTGTGAAGGGGTCCCTCCCACCATGATTGTAAGTCTCCTGAGGTCTCTCCAGCCATGTGGAACTGTGAGTCAATTAAACCTCTTTCCTTTATAAATTACCCAGTCTTGGGTAATCTTCATGGTAGTGTGAGAATGAACTAATTAATACACCAGGGTTTCAGAATATATCTTTCTGAGAATGTTTGTATATATATTTAGAGGCTATACTAATTCTGCATTCAAAAAATCACTGTTCCAAATCTATATACTTAGTACATAGGCCTGTGCTAAAGAGAATTTTAAAGTCAAATAAATCTGAATATAAAATGGTATTGTTAAAGACTCCACATGGGAAACATATCAAAGTTAGAAAAAAATTAATATTTCTTCATCCTTCCAACTTAGCCCTCCTTGCGAAATTAAATGGAACTATAAGTTGTTCCAGGTAAAGCCAATGTTTTATTCTCCTCTAAAGTACAAAGTAAGAAGTGTGAAATAAAAATTAATTCAGCTGAAAAGTCATCACTTCTCTTTGGCTTTCTCACTTAGAAATGATAGATTTTCAGTGGTAAAGTGAATTGCTCTATAATCTTCTGATTGAAAAAGCAATATCATTTGAATTTTAGACATGGTTTCTAGAACCACTTAAATTTTCATGAAATTAATATTGTCTTTTGTAAAATATGAAAAAATGAACTTAAAAAGACCAGTATTTTCTATTTATGTCAAGAACAGAACAAAATTCAATGAGTTTATTCCTTGTGAGTGCTTTAATCTTCCATAGTAGGAGGTCTTTTACTGAACATAGTGCAGAGTGGAGGTAAAGATCACTTTCTCTGGTGTCTGATAACTAGGGTTCAAATCCAGTTCTACCACTTCCTGGTTGTGTGACCATTGCCGTAAGATACTAATTGCTCTGTGCCTTAGTTTCCCAATATGTAAAATAGAGATTGATGTAATAGTATCTCTCATAGGATTTTAAAAGGTAATCAATTATTTTTAATATAATTTCAAAGTGTTATATATAAAACAAAGTACTTAGAATTATCTGATTCAGTATAAGCCCTTAATATCTGTTTTCCATTTTTAGTAGAATTTGCATTTATCTGAAAGTCTGAGATTCTGATATCATCCAGATCTCTACCTCTGTAAATGTGAAAAAGTTTCTTCATTCATTCAGCAAATATGAATGTATCCTTGGCTAGGTAGTGACGATATAATGTTTGGCAAAATGCAGTTCCTGACCTCAGAGAGTTTACAAATCTTTTGGAATGGCAGACTAGAGTCAATAACTCAGTTTGTGAGCCCTTATTTCTCCATGTATAAAACAAAGGACTGACCTATATTATTTTAGTTTTCTTTCTTCTCTAAAAGGCTAAATCTTAAGAACACAGTTTATGTGTAGGGAACAGTTAGTTGTAACTGTATAGCATCAATCTAATATCTGAGGAGAATTGGAAGCACGAGTATCAAAATATTTTCAGATATTCCTTTGTATAATTAGTAGAGAATAATCACAAAATAATTTTTCTCTTTTTATGGTTTTCATTTTAAATCCACAATAATTATTGAAACTTAATTAGATCTATCACTAAGATAAAGTTAACAATGCAAAGCATTTATACAAAAGATTAAATTCCACATTATTTAAATGAAGATATACTACAATATAAAACTATGTTGGTGACAATGTTGAATGTGCATTGAAGTTGGACATAATTAATCTAACAAGACTAGTTATAAGACCATTCCAATAATAAAATGAAATTAACAAAAATTAATTATCAGCATGGCAATAGGATTAGAATAAGGTGGATATATTCGAAATATATTAATTAGATTGTGTTGACCAGACTCAGAAGCTAACTGAACGAGAAAAGTTAAAATAAAATAAGGACGTTTCATAGAATTAATCTCTACTATTTCAGCTTAAATAACTGCCTACATGACAATGTAATTTATGGATTCTAGAATTTTTTTAGGAATGGAAATTGCTGATTTTAGATACAAAAGATAGAAGTTTTGCATAAAGCAATATCCTATAACCATTTGCATCTAAAATTCAGCAAGAATGTTGTACATTAGACATCAGTAGGAGGACTCTTTTTTAGTTGTGGAAATTTGAATAGTTGATGACATATCTAGACTGTTTTGATCAAGATAGATACAACCATACCTATAGTGCATGCTAAGAGAGCCAAAATAACAAAAAGCTCATAAAGTTTATGTTCGTCCTTGTAGAGGCTTCAAGGCTTGAACCCAAGTCAAGCAAGATATTCTACTGAGAGAAAGGTCGAATAGGAGACTGGATAGGCTGGCTGGAGACTCAAGTTGAACAGTCATAGTTAACCGTTCTTAAATGTCCTTGGTACCCTGTTAATATCTAACATATAGATCATCCTAAACAACAAAAGATTTTCTTCATCCCCATTTTAGTCTCAAGTACAAAAGAAATTTCTCCAGTATGGTCATGCTTGGATTGTATTGATTGAGGGCTTGAAGTGGAAGGAGACTGATAGTAGGTCAATACTGTATCGTGGTTAGGGGCTGAAGGAGACAGGTGCTGACACACATAGGAGTCATATGTTCACTCTTTTCTAAAGGGCATTTTGAAGGGGAAAACTGCAATTTTCTCAAAGCTCTAGGGAAACACTTGTCTATTGGAAAGGGAGAAGAAAAAAGAATAGCTAATAAAAACAAAACAAAGAACATTCCTTGGAAATCCTCATGAAAAAGTCAGATTTCTTGAAGAATTGTGCCTTTCAGCCCTTATAAATGTTCTACAGTGTGTGACTGACTGTATTAGATAGAATCTGTAAGGAGTAAAGCAAATTACATAGCAGCAGCTGTTAAATTGGTGTGGGAGGGAAGGGTCTTCATGCATCATTCACAGCCTTCTCTAAAGTATTAATAAAAGCAGAAAAACAAACCAAGAAATAGAGCTTCTGCTCTAAGATGATAATTTGTGCATGCATATGATTTGAGTAAAGCCTTTATATTGTATAACTCCCATCATCGTTTCCCTTATTTACAAAGCAATATACATTCACCACAGCTATATAAATTTAGAAAGAACAGACACAAAGTATAAACAACCATGAAAATTAAATGTTACTAGATAATCTCACCATATAGAAATAACAGCTGTTAAGATATTGATTTTCCTCCTTCCAGTTACATATTAGAAATAATATAAATTGTAAGTGGAATTACACGGTGAATATAATTTCATATTTTTCCAAACTAAATATATCATAAATATATTTACACATTATTAGATATTGTATATATGTTTATTGCAGAACTTTGAATAATGCATAATTTTATTCTATGACCATGTAATCTCAGAAGCTAGTTCTTTGTCTTTGGACATTTAAGTTGACTCTCATTTTCCAGCTACAATATGCTAACATTATTATTTTTAAACTGTGCTAATATCTATGATTATTTCCTAAAAATAATTTGGTATAAGTTAGGCTTTTCGTCTTACCATCAGCTGTTGTATGACTATAATTTTTCATCAATTCAAATGCTACCTTTAATGCTATCTTTACCATACACTAAACCAAAATCTAGTCTTTTTTTTTTTTTATATACTTTAAGTTCTAGGGTACATGTGCACAACGTGCAGGTTTGTTACATATGTATACATGTGCCATGTTGCTGTGCTGCACCCATCAACTCGTCATTTACATTAGATATATCTCCCATTGCTATCCCTCCCCCCTACCTCTTCCCCACAATAGGACCCGGTGTGTGATGTTCACCTTCCTGTGTCCAAGTGATCTCATTGTTCAGTTCCCACCTATGAGTGAGAACATGCAGTATTTGGTTTTCTGTTCTTGCGATAGTTTGCTGAGAATGATGGTTTCCAGCTGCATCCATGTCCCTACAAAGGACATGAACTCATCCATTTTTATGGCTGCATAGTATTCCATGGTGTATATGTGCCACATTTTCTTAATCCAGTCTGTCACTGATGGACATTTGGGTTGATTCCAAGTCTTTGCTATTGTGAATAGTGCTGCAATAAACATACATATGCATGTGTCTTTATAGCAGCATGACTTATAATCCTTTGGGTATATCCCCAGTAACGGGATGGCTGGGTTAAATGGTATTTCTAGTTTTAGATCTTTGAGGAATCGCCACACTGTTTTCCACAATGGTTGAACTAGTTTACAGTCCCACCAACATGTAAAAGTGTTCCTATTTCTCCACATCCTCTCCAGCACCTGTTGTTTCCTGATTTTTTTAATGATTGCCATTCTAACTAGTGTGAGATGGTATCTCACTGTGGTTTTGATTTGCATTTCTCTGATGGTGAGTGATGATAAGCATTTTTTCATGTGTCTGTTGGCTGTATGAATCTCTTCTTTTGAGAAGTGTCTGTTCATATCCTTTGCCCACTTTTGGATGGGGTTGTTTGTAAATCTAGTCTTTTATCTGTATGTTTCTGCAGGAGGCCATGGTGTTCTAGATATTAAATAACATTTTATCTGTGTGGTATAATTGTCCATACTTATCACATATCTTCAAACTAAATCTGCCCAAATATAAGTAATCCAAAATTGGTGACTTGAAATGATGAAAACATAATTCTGGGAAACAATGATTCCATTATAAAATTCATTCTTCACATTCATATTTTAATAGATTTTAGAAAAGGTTTATAATTTGTCCTCTTCATAGTATTTTACACATTTCCTTGTAAGCTAGTTTCTAGATATCTTTCTGATGCTACTGAGAATAGCATATTTTATTTTCCAATTGATTATTTCTAATATTATAATCATTTAAATGTTCTAATGACTTCAGTTAATTCTCAAGTTTATTTAGGGAAATACTATCAGAAAAGGATAATTTTATCTCTTCTAGTAAGTATACGGTGATGGTTGATTTTAGGTGTCAAGTAGACTGAATTAATTAAGGGTTATTTAGATAGCTGGTAAAACATTATTTCTACCTGTGTCTGTGAGGGTGTTTCTGGAGGAGACTGGCTGGTAGTTGGTGGACTGAGTGGGGAAGATCCACCCTCAACGTGGGCTAGCACAATCTAATTAGCTGGGAACACGAATAGAACAAAAAGGAAGAAGAAAGGCAAGTTCTCTGTCTTTGTCTCTTTTTCTCCCTGTCTCTGTTTCTCTCTCTTGGTTTCTCTCTCTCTCTCTCTCTCTCTCTCTCTCCTGAAACTGGGACACTCTTCTCTTGCTCTTAGATATCAGAACTCCCTGTACTTCAGGCCCTTGGTTTCCGGGACACGTACCAGCATCCTCCTAACCCTATACCCACAGCACCACGTTCCTAAACTTTCAGCCTTACACTGACAATCACACCATCACAGTTCCCGGTTCTGAGGCTTTCAGATTTGACCTGAGCCATGCTACTGTCATCCCTGAATCTCCAGCTTGCGAAAGACCTATGGTGGGACTTCTCAACCTTAATAATTATATGAGTCAATTTCCCTAATAAATCCCATCTTATCTATCATCTGCATGATCTCCTATTTGTTATGCCTCTCTAGAGAACCATGACTAATACATATACATTTTATTATTTTTCTTATATTAGTATATGTAGATCATCTACTTTAAAGGACTGCAAGTGTAGTTGTAGTTCTTTGATAATCAAACTTCCAATCTCAATTTTGGCAGACTAATTATATAAAGTTTATATTAATCCAGTTATCTTTAGATGGTGGAGTTACACACTAATTACTTATAATCAGTTTTATTCCTCTACTTTTAGCAGTGCTTTCTTAAACAATTTCAGATAAACAGAGTAATCTAAATGTCTCCAAAGCATATTAACATGTTTCAGCTAACATAACACAAACAAAAGATTGGGAGATATAGTGAAGTTCAGGTTTTCATTTTAACACACATCATTTTGTGGCAGGCACCAACAGTTTATGGTAGAATTATCACACTTTGAATTATCCCACTGTGTTGTGATTGCGTATCTGCCTCTCCCTATATAAATGCTCTTTGGCATCATCTATCCCAAATCGGTAGAAAAATTTTAAAAAGCCCCTGATAAATATTAGCTTTTTTATACTCAATTTACAAGTAATAGAGGGCATAATTTCAACTGGAAAGGAGAATGCGAGAAATAATGACATTGCATGTCATGGAAATCGTCTCTTTGGAAGAGAGTGGGGGAAGGACTGGAGGTGCTTCAAGACATTGCAGCACAGAGGCCAGTTGAAGTAGTTTCAGTATCCAAGGAAGAAATGAGAAAAAACTGAACCAGAGGCTTGTAAGAATTATTGCAACACAACCTGAAAATTTGGGAACACAATGATTTCCAATCAGATATAAAGAGAAGCTAGAGTTGGATTTTGTTGTTTGCTTACTTCTGATTGCACATTTATTAGTTAATCTGCCCAAATGTGTATCTTCGCAATATGAAGTGAGTAAAGACATATTTTAGAATACCTTTACTGTAAAAGTTTTTAGGGGGTTTATTGTTTGTGTTTTGTTTTAATTATTTTTGCATTAAATATTAACTTAGAAGTTTTAGCAGAAAACAATTCAGAATGTCAAAAGTAGGTAAAAACAATGAAAAGAAATTAATTGGTCCTATTTATTCCCTTAGACCCCAATCAACCTGTTTTACAAAATACCTTCAAACATTAAAAGAAAAAAATACACAGTAATGTTCTTCTATACTCAAGTATTTATCTCTGAATGGATATTCTTCCACCTTCTCCATCCTGATTGCCACCTCCAAATCATCATGTATATGTGTCTGTTTATAGTTTTTCTAAAACACAGTTCTGCTAAGGTGATGAATGCATTTGCTCAGAAATACGCAAAATCGCCCCTTTGTCTATGCAGTCAAATATAAAATACGCAGTCTGTTTAATCTGTCTGTAATCCAATTTTTCAACCTCATTTCCTCATGAGTCTTTCTATTGCCCCATGACTTGACAAACAGTCCTTAGTTCTCTCTGCCCTTCTTTGCCTTTCTCATTTCCATGCCTCTGTTCAAACAACAAATGCCTTTCTCTATTTTCCCAGCCAATAAAGTCCACTCAACTGACGGTTTCTCCATTCTTTCTTGATTTAGTTGTTCAAAAGTAAACTCTCCCTCCACTGAGTTTACATATATTACTTTTTGTATATCACTTAAGTATTTTTTATATTTCAGCTTTAGTTTTCTATTACACATGTTCTGTCTATCCTACAACATGGAAAGGAATAAAAAGAAAAAGGAATAAAAGGTAAATAGATATGGCTGGGCTTATTTAATTCTCAAAAATAAAATAGGAAGGTGTAAAATCATTACTCCAATTTACAGATAAGGAAACTTAAATATAAATCGTGAAATAATCTGGCCAGGGTCTTGTAACTAAAAATTAATAAATTCAAACCTGAAATCAGCAATGCTCAAATCTATTACACTACACTATTTTACCTCTGGAAAATGGACATAATTGCTATACAGGCTTAAAGAGCTATCCAAACTGAACTATTACCAGTGTTTTTATCATTTCCATTTTCATCTCCATTGCTCTTTACCTCCATCTACTTTACTTCCCCGCCCTCCATATCTCCCTTTACTATTCTGTAGTTGAACATGGGTCTCTTAAGACCATCATCTTTTCTTTCCCAACCATTATAGTCTACCTTGAGCTTAAACTCTGAGGCATACACATGAAAATGTTTTCTTTCTCCGCCCCATTTACAGATTGACCATTTATTTCTAATTCTATTGCAGCCTTGGCAGGATTAGACATCCAACTGGAGCCTCAGTACTGCTGGAATTCTCAGGGGGACACATTGCTTAGGTCCCGTGAAGACTCTGATCAGAGTAGCGTTCTGTGTGAGCAAGAGCAAGAGTTATTAAATACAACTTATTATTATATATAATAAGTAACATGAGAAATGGTTCTTTAGTTCCTGGAATATGTCTCGTTCACATTTCTTGTAAGATTATTCTGTCATTGATTTTCCTTTTCTCTGTTTTTTTCTTTATTCCTCCAACTTGTATGTCTCCTCTGCCACCTCTTTTATCTGCCATTCATTCACCAACCAAATTTGTTGATTCATCCCTATTCTTGTTCATATTTGTTAATGTAAGACAAGGACTTGCATTTAACTGATCTTCAATAACTTCCTAATATTTTCTTCTCTCTAAATTCATCTTCCAACAGTTCTGATAATACAGAGAAGACTCTTGACATTTTCTGAATGACTATATATTTATTTTTGTGTTTGTATTTCTTCTACTGCTCATAGGAAGCATTGAACTTATCTGATGGAAACATTGTTGTAAATTTCTCTGATATTGTACATCTTGCCAGTATAAGCACTAATCCCTGCTCTATGATGTTCCTACTGGGGCTTTAAGGTAGATGGATCCGGGCTAAATTTCTCTTCCTTATTGTGAAGTTTGAAATAATAACTGATGACAGTTTCCTTCTCTCTGTCTAGAATAACTTAATCAGATGGGTAAATGCCCAGGGTACTGTAAGAGAAGCAAGATCCATTACCAAAAACACAAAGCCATAAGCTCACTGGTGTACTTACTTTCATCCCCCACTAGAGAAAGAGATGCATAAAAGTGATATGCTTAAGAGTAAGGTCTCTGACGGCATTACTAGATTTTAGTCTTGCACCTGCTGCTGGCTAGCTCTGTGAACTTGAACAAGATACTGTATTGAATAGAGATAATAATGACTACCTTAAGCATTAAATGCAATACAGTGGGTAAAATTCATTGTGTATATAATGTTCAATCCATATTTTCTTGGTGTAACGTGAACTTTTAACAGATCAGGGATGGGTTTCTTATTTATTTTGCTAGTTCCTGGCACATATAGATTTTCAATGATGTGATAGGATGGAAAGTACAAAAAATAGAGAAGGAAAGGAAAGAGAATGAAATTGTCAGATCAGACATCATAATAAATAGACTGCAAAACTTAAATGCCAGGTTAAGAAACTGCAGCCTTATTCTGTAAACGATGTATAATTTTTCCCATTGTAGTTACAAGGCTGTCATCTGCAGCAACCACAGGAAAAGCTCACTTTATACCACGAGCTTTGGGAAGTTCATACTTTAGTCATACTGTCCTTACTTAAATAAATTAATGAGACGTAGAAGAGCCATAAGCAGGGGCAGATAATTGCTATACATCCAAACTCATATCAATTAGTACGAGTCATTATATGAGTTTCACTCACTACATTCTTAGCAATATATTTTTTTCTTTAGCCAACATTTACTGCTCCTGTTTTGTATCTACCTCCTATACTACTCACATATCTTTTATTCCATGCCCATATGGTGGGCCTCCTATTGCTACATTAAGACACTGCTTAATCCTGCGGGGCTTCCTCAGGGCTCACGCTGCTCCCTTCAACTGGATTTTTTTTTTCTTGTGCATTTAGACACAGAGTGAATAATAAAGCAAACACAGATGTTTGCTGAGTTATTTCTGTGTGTCGGGCATGCAGCTGAGCTCCTTATGCCTCATTTGGTTTTACACTTCACAACAACCTATGCAGCAGCTATAACTATTATAATCATTTTACACTTAGAACAACCAAGGCAAAGAGACATGTACCAACTTTCTTAAGAACATAGAATTTGTTGTTATGATTGGAGTCACTGTTCTGCTTGACATTATTTAATGGGAATTAATAGATTAAACATCCAGATTCTCATTATACCTCCACTCTTTATTCTTTGTGTCTATCTCTCTCTTCATGTTTTAGATAGCTCTCCTGATGTTTTTAGATATCTCTCTTGATTTGTTTTGAAATTTTGTTTCAATGATATATAGCAGTGAATCACAGTTCATATGGATGATATGAGGATGAGAATACCTCCCAGATATAATGTTCCTTTCAAATGCAATGTTGACATCTTAGTCTTTCTTTGATTCTGAATCTGTGCCGAATCAGTTGCTGAAGATACAGTAGTTAACAAGTCACAAGAATACCCCATCTAGGAGGTGAGAAAGATAATAAACAGACAACTGCAATGCTATTAATATATAGAACATAGTATGGTGAAGATACACAGAATGTGATGGGGACACACAGAGAAGGAAGTTGTTTCCTGGGGCAAGGGTATCCAGGAAAGACTTTTCTAGGAAAATCAACATCTAAGCTTAGCTTTAAAAGACTATCCAGGCAAAATAATGTAGAGGACCTTATAAGCCAATGAACGATCTCAGTAAGGGTCTAGAGATGATAGATCTTGACAGAAGCTACAAATGATCCCTGATACTTGGGGTGAATGATTTGAAGGAGACACTAATAAGAGGTAAAGCAAGATAGGCAGGCAAAGCCTTCTAATAAGTAAATGGCCTTTAATAACAGCTTAAGAAAGCTAGACTTTCTCCTGATTGCATTAAGGATCATTATTTGGGAACTAGTCATCAGAAACAAGTATGAAGTAAAATATATAATACAAGCAATAACTCACCAGTACAAGCATGAATATGCAAAGAACCTGAAATGGTCTATTGGTAATCTGAATTATGAAATATTTTAAATTTATTCCTTCTGGTTTATCTGAAAGTCAATCTAGTCTCACTAAGTTTTTAAAGAGTATTTCAAGTATCAAGATTTTTCAATATATTTTAATTTTATATAATAAGTAATATGATCAATAAATTGGAAGGTTAGAGGCCTGAGTTCTAGTTCCTAATTTACCATTAACAAACTATGTGTCCTTGCAAAGGTCATATAACTTCTAGTGGTGTCAGTTTCTATAAAAGGAAGATACGTAACTAATTTAACACTAAAGTAATTTTCAACACTGTGATTATGAATACTTATACCTGAATAATATAATCCATGGATTTGACCTTTTGTTTGTTTGTAACTGAATGCTTTCAAATTGCTCAAGGAATTGAGAACTTATTTTTAACTGACCTGGATCAGTCACCTTGATCAAATCACCAAAATCTCTTTACCTCATCATTTTATTTGCCAATTGGACTTAATGGCAATATACACTAATTAATAATGCTAATCCATTACAGCCTAAAAATTCAGTGTACATATGACAATTTAAGGATTAAGACCATACTGTCTCTTCTCCCCCCTCAGTCTATTTGATTTTTTTCTGGCATCACCATTGTTAATAATATTTATTAGAACCTAAATATTATTTTTATACTCATTTATTTATGTTATGTATTTCTCACCCTAGAAGCATATTTTAACAAGAGATTGCTGAATCAAGCTGGGAATTGTAATTTTCATAAATGTCAACATTCATTCTCATGAAAAATAAAGAATTAAGTCAAGATTCTACATATTGTACCAGAAAGAGAATAAGATGATTAGATCTTAAACCTAGTAAAGTTGGCTAGATAATTAAGTTAATTTTCCCAAAGAAGATCCAATTTTATTTATATTCTCACAAACAGCCACATTTTCCAAGAGTTTAGATTTAATTGATAACCAACATTTAGTGATTTAGAAGAGGACATCCATTTCAAATACTTCTTAGGACACATTCTAAGGCCACCATTCACTGATGCACGATCCTGCCAAACTTTACTCTTTGTAGTGAAAGTTATAATGTTATTTTTTCTTCTCCATGAGTTTAACATAGACAAAGTATTTTTAATATTGTTTTACCCAACTTTGATTTAAAAATCACTGATCTTATCTCATCGCTGATCAGTTTTATTTGCAAAGTGATTAATGCACCTGGGATATTGTCATTAAAAATAAATTCTTAACGTGGAGATGAGTGAAATAAGAAAATAGATTCAGCAAAATCATTTAAGTAATTTTTAAAAAATATCAGTGTTAATAAAAATTTGAAATGATGAAGTGCTTCTATACAATAACAACTCCCACAGAAGAGTATAGAACATGTACATAAATTGTTGTTATACAATAGAAACCATCCATTTAGGGAGTAGAATTAATTATTTCACATAGATACAAAGTTCATTTAAATAGGAAATATAATATTACTAAAAATAATAAATCGGGTTTTTGGGTTTTTTTTCTCAAAGTTATTTATGTATTTTTGAGATGGATCTCGCTCTGTCACCCAGGCTAGAGTGCAGTGGCATGATCTTGGCTCACTGTGATTTCTGTTTCCTGGGCTCAAGTGATTCTCCTGCTTCAGCCTCCCGAGTAGCTGGGATTACAGGCACGTGCCAGCACGCTTGGCTGATTTTTTGTGTTTTTAGTAGAGACAGGGTTTCACCATGTTGGCCAGGCTGGTCTCGAACTCCTGACCTCAGGTAATCCGCCTGCTTCAGCCTCCCACAGTGCTGGGATTACAGGCATGAGCCACTGTGCCCGACCAGTAAATCAGTTTTAAACATATATTGAGCACCTATACTATTTATATGCTAGCTAATCATCTCTAATCATCATGCAGCCCTATATGGTATGTATTTTCATGCTTGTACTATGGGTGAGTAAACTGAGATAAGATGTGATTACAGTACTTGTTCAGAGCCACACAGTTAAGAAGCGAAATTGCCAGACTTAAGGCCCAATTCTACTCATCTCCAAAGCCTATTACTTTTTATTACCATCTGGCCCATCCCATTTTATGGATTATCCCATAATGTCTAAAAATTAAAGCATCTTTATTATGTTGTCACTGTCACTTCAACTTCTCCACTCAGGCCATGATGCCCAAATTACCAGTATCAAGCCCAGCCTCTTCTATTAGAGATGGTAATTTTTTTCATGCTTGAATTCTCATAAATCTGACAACTGACCTAGGTTGGCCAGTCCAAAGATAGCCCCAGATTCAAGAAACTATTAGTGTCTTTGTGACTTAAGAAATTAGTATGGCCACTCATGCTTCACTTTTATTTTGTGCTTGTAAGTTTTGGGCTTCTTTAGTATCTTTTGAGTGAAAAGCGACAAAGCTGAGCTCTTCAACAGAATCTCTAGGCTACAATAACTCTCTGCCCATATATATAACATTGTGAGAATTGGAATGGGTACAAGAGCTTTGTGCAACATATGGCATATATTTTCCATAGAATGAAAGATATGCAACATTCTGATTTCTCAGAAGTGGTCGTCCAGAGTCTCTGACATTTATGAAACTGGCTATTGCCTAAATTCATTGTTGCAATATTAGTCATATCCTCATATTTGCACTTATATTTTGGGCATCACAAACATGACACACAGGTACACACACCACGTAGATTATGCTCAGCAGTCAATATCAGCAGCTTAATGTGCAAGGCAAAGTTAATTACATTAAAATGTGGTCTGTATCCAGTTCTGTATAAAGGTAAATGGGCCATTTAGCCCATTTTCTGGCTCTATCCTTAATGAGGTATGTTAATTTGGGTAAATTAAATATCGTCCCTGAGCCTATCATGTTGGATGTCACATGGGCATAATACTGTTGCCCATGGTATGTCTGGTGTGAAAATTAAAGAAGAATATATAGAAAGAGCATATGGCATATACATAATACACTCTAGTGATGAACACACACCAGTGAATAAAATGACTAAAATGTGTGGTAGAATTAAGCTGTTGGATCCCTGCTGTACCACGACCTAGGCTGGGCACTGAAGTGTGGCACACCTTGTGGTTAATACAGGTGGTGATTTCCATATAATGATCATTACTGCAGAAGCTGACACCATGGACTTAAAAGCACATGTATATGTGTACAGGGAGCAGAGAACAAAAATAACTTAAATTTTCAGATTTTGAAGAATAAGGTAAAACACATCAAGCAATAAGTATAGAAAAAAGGCAAACCTCAGTTTCTGAGGGCATTGTAGTTTATGCTAAAACAAAGTCAACTTACCTGTTGTTTTCCTCTTTTATCCCTCACATGCCATAGTATGCTTATGTTCAGAAGTCACTTATAAATATTATTGAAATAAAATATTGTAATTATCTAAATTCTAACTACAAATGCATTTTTGAACATGGAATATTTCTTCCTTATGACATTAAACACATTTAATTAAGAAATAGATATTGAAAGCTACTATGTGCAGAATATTCCATGAAATCCTCGAACAAATGATGGAGACTGAAAAAGACACAGGAAAGCCGACTGCTAAAAAGGAAACATTAAGTGTTTAGAACATTAAACAGGGAATCAAAAGAGGGAGGGTTTATTTCTAGCTTGGCCCCATAAAGGGTAATATTGGCTACAAAATTATGAATAAGTTGCTTTACTTTTGAGGCTACTTCTTCTTTTTAAAATAGAAATAAAAATTCTTAATTTATCAGGGTTATTTTAATTTGTAACTATGACAAAGGATGTGAAAGTCCTTTCTACAGAGTAAAGCTCATATACTTAGAAAAACAACATGGTTATTAATAGAAAAACAACATAGTTATTAAACACCTGCTCTGAGCTGTTGAAGCATTTTACATATCTTACCTCATTTAACTATCACACACACGCACACACACACACAAAAACTCTAGGAAGTAGATATTATTACTATTACTATCTCAATTTTAAAGATGTAAGAAAGAGATGCTCAAAGAGTTTAAACAACATCCCCAAAATTCACACAGGTGAAATGTCATAGAGTTACGATTCAAGCCCAGAAAATATGATTTCATTATATTAAAATCATCTCATCTTAAATTTCACAGTCTGTCTCCTCTACTTTTTACAAACTGAAAATGCTATAAGCCTACGCACAAAACCAGGGGCAGCTGAAAGCAAGTAACGTGAAATGACAAACACACACATTCAATATCAGCATCACGAAGAATACAGTTGGGTAAGAAACAAAATATGCCAGAATTTTGTTAAAGCTTGACAACACTGGGAAATGTTACCTGGACAGACGGTATCCCAGGCCTCCAGGGAGCACTGACATGATGAAAAAGAGATGAAAGGGAAGAGCACTCAGGCAAGCATTCATGAGCCAGAGTGGACTCTGAGACTCGCCTGGCCTGCATGCATCAAGAACAGGTATGCAAGCAAAGAGAACCACCCTGTAAGGACAGAAAGGCCCAGCACACCTGGTGAGAAGAGAGGAAAGGGCCCAGGAGGCAAAGGCACCAAGAAAGTACACCAAAAGAGCGCCAGAGAGGGCTAAGGGAGGAAGAGGACTTTAAATTATCCTATTACAGGCCATTGGAAAGGCCTCTGAAAGTGAGGGCTCAGCTTGCTGCATGTGGCTATGGAAAAACTTGATGCATTCAAACTGTATGCCGCTCAGGAAGGGAGTTTTGTTCTCTACAGGGCGTTTTACTGTGGGGACTAAGGAAATACATTTTATCAAAATAGGTTTGTAGGACATATTTGATTTATTCTGTGACAGTTCCAAAGCTAACTCTTGGAGGCCAAATGAAAAGAAAGTAGGGAAGGAAAGAAGAAAGGAAGGGAGGAGAGGAGGGAGGGAGGGTGGGAGAGAGAGAAGGAAGGGAAGGAAGGGAATGAAGGGAAGGAAGGAAGGAGGGAAGGAAGGTAGGGAAAACATGAAAAATTGCAGGAGAAAATAATGTGACAGGACAATAAATAAAATTATCCTCATGTATGACAGATAATTGAAGCTAAAAATAGGTTTAAGAAAAAAAAGTAGAGCATTTAGCTCCAGGGAAGAAAAATCATGTGAAACCTAGATATGATCTGAGTCAGTGTCAATACCCGACATGTGCAAACCTCCACTTCCAACCCTCTTCCCTGTGTAGGTCCTAGCGCCTCAGGAATTCCTCTGACTCTGCAATAACCCTTCCATTCTCAGTCATGTGGGCATGTGACAGTATGATAAAAGTCAAAAAGTCCTGGGGTTTTTCATTCAATTTCTTAAAAGATACTAGCAACACCCAGAAATGAATGACTCATTGGATGTAGCAAAAGTGTTAAAAATGTAAGTGTTTAAAGTGCCATGCTCAGGTAGACCAGGAAAAGAGGGGTATTTCTGTGACTATAAATATGGGCTAGGTCCTACTGTGGATCTGAATTCACATCCTTGCTTAGCTACTTTTTAGTTTTGTCAAAGATTGACACATTAATTATGCTCTCTGAGCTTCAGTTTATTTATCTGTGATGATATGCTACCCCATGTTTTTGTGCAGACTAAGTTACATTTTATGAGCTTTTTCCTTTTTTTTTTTTTTCCTTTACCTGGTACAATAGGTATCCAAGTACTGTTAGTTCTCTTTCTAGGAACAAGGCATGGTGGCTCACACCTGTAATCTCAGCCTCTTCTGAGGCTGGGTTGGGAGAATGATTTGAACCCGGCACTTTGAGGCTACTGTGAGCTATGACTGTGCCACTGCACTCCAGCCTAACTATAGAATACTAATTTTAGTGTTCTTTGCTTTGAATTCCAATGCTGTTTCTGCCTGAAACCTTTCCTCATGAACCTCTAAGGAATTGTACTAGAATTCTTTTTTTTATTTTTAATTATTTTTTGAGACACGGTCTCACTCTGTTGCCCAGGCTGGAGTGCAGTGGCATGAATGTGGTTCACGCAGCCTCAATCTCCTGGGCTCCAGGGATCCTCCTGCCTCAGCTTCCAATGTAGCTGGGACCACCAGGCACATGCCACCATGCCAGCTTATTTTATTTTATTTTACTTTATTTTATTTTATTTTATTTTTTGGAGAGATGAGGTGTCACTTTGTTGCCTAGGCTGGTCTTGAACTTCTGGACTCAAGCAATTCTCCTGCCTCAGGCTCCCAAAGTGCTGGGATTACAGGCATGAGCCACGCACTCAGCTTCAGAATCCATTTTAAATAAATACGTGTTTGAAAGATAGATATGAAACATTGTTTTAAAAATACCAAATAATCCTTTTCAATTGTACAGATTTGTGTGTATATGTGTGTGTGTGTGGCTTTTTGCCTCTTTTTTCATTACAGAACCACAAAATGAGATATTCCATAACCGTGACACTAAGGTAGAACCTGATTTGAGTAATAAAATAATCAAACATTACTGTCCATTAGAGTATATTTACAGAGGCAAAGAAAGAGAAAACAGACATTTTAAGGGAGAAAAAAGACACAAGACATAAAACTTATTTTGCCAGATTATTCAATTTCATGCCAGTCCAGTTTATGAATTAATGTTTTATAGATTTTGCGAAAGCTCTCAATCTTCTTCTGTAAAAGCATAGATTTAGAGATTGGAAATGATCTGTAGCGATGCCTTTGTCATACATACAACATTTATTTCATTAATAGTAGATGTTATTGTGGGGATTTATTGACTTGGGGTTCTTTAAACCTTTTTTATTAATCTTTTTTTAAATGTGTTTATGAACCTGTAGAGAATCTACATCTCCCCTGAGATTATTTGCAAAATGGTCTGTGAAAATCCATGTTTGCATTTTCTAAGAAAAGGACCTGTGGGGTTTTGTAAGATTCTTTAAGAAGCATGTGAACTTCTTAAGAAAAACATTGGCTAATTCAACATAACAAATGCTAATTAATTTTCAAATATTTTTTGAAGTTTGGTGTTCGACGTTTTTGTGTTCCCACTATGAATTTGGTACAATTGTTTTGTTTGGTTTTTATTCATCGTTTTGGGATCCCTCAGTTAAATTGGGGTCTCAGTACCAGAGCAGCTAGGAAATCTTCCCAAAGGGGAAGTGAACGGGAGCTGGACATGGATATTTACAGCGCACCTTTGATGGGATACTTATTTTATCTGGCAGATGGCCTAATGCCTTGTCATGCAACCCTCACATGGCAAATATCCTTAAGGCTCCTCTCTGACCTGTGTCCAGTTGATGCCTGCCTGACCATAGCTCAAGGCACTGGCAACTTGACTTTTTTTCCCCATGTCCCAGAAAAAACTTGGCCTGGAGAAGCCCCTGGATCATCAGATGGAAGGCACAAATTCCATACACCACAACAATAGGAAACAATTCAAAGATTTTTACTTACAGATCCCAAGCAAGGACTTCATAATGAGTCGGGAAGGTAGACCTCTGTCCTGGGTCACACAAGGGAGGAATGAAGAATGAAGAATGAAGAATCGGGTAGAGAGACAAGAACATATGACTACTAACAGTATATATACGGAAATAGAGTGGACCATTTAAAATTCATGGGCAAATGCCTAAATGATCCATGTAAAGCAGAGATCCTTATCTGCTAGGCAGGAGAGTGCTTCTAAGTTCTTATATATTTGGGGTCACTGGCTTGAGCCACTTTGGTGTGATGCAGAATTGGAAACTGAATCAAGGCTGACTGAGACCTTCTTCTAGTATGAGAAAGTTAAACCTGTATTCAAAATGGATGCAACATGTCTTAGTCTATTTTGTGTTGCTGTATAGAAATACCCGAGGCTGAGTAATTTATAAAGTAAAAAGGGTTATTTGGCTAGTGATTCTGATAGCTGAAAAATCCAATGAACACCTACAGTTGGTGAGGGCTTCAGGTTGTTTCCACTCATGGTGGAAGGTGAAGGGATGCCCCTGTGCCCAGATCACATAGTGAAAGATGAAGTAAGAGAGAGGAGGGATGGGCCAGGCCCTTTTCAACAACCTCCTCTTGGTTAAGGCTGTGGTGAGCTGTGACTGCACCACTGCACTCCAGCCCAAGCGATAGAGTGAGACCCTGTCTCAAAACAAACAGCAATAACAACAACACAATAATAACAATAATTTAAAAACTGGCTCTGTTAGGAACGAACAGAATGGAAACTTTTGCCATAGGGAGGGGCATTCACCTATATGCGACCCAAACACCTCCCATTAGACCCCATCTCCAACAACGGGGATCAAATTTCAACATGAGGTTTGTAGGGGGCAGATATCCAAAACACAGCATGGAGGCAATATGAAATTGTAAGAATTCACTCTGTAACATAGTAAGTAAAAATACTGGCAATACCTATTTGAAAATTTGCCTATTTAGAAAATATCATAACATGAGATGGAAAGAAAAAAAAAACTGGATGGACACTGGTCTTTTCTCACTGAGGTAAGCTGAAATTTTATTTTATAATAATGAAATGATAGAATGGATATAGCTTGGTGTGTCACGTGGAGAGGTATCAAATTATGTTGCAATAGCTATGTAACCACTTTTGGCATAATATCCAGAAAATAGAAAAAACAACATGTTTATGAGTCTCCTATACAACTTTAATAAAGCAACATCTAGCAAAGGTACATAATTGGACAACAGAGACTAAAGCCTTTGCATTAAAATTCACAGGGTAAGTAAATCAAACATTCTAGACATGAGAAATATAAAATCAATTAAAGACAAACTGATGCCTTAATAGATTCTGCCATTGATATCAACCTATGAAAAAATGGTGGAACTCATTACAGAGTTTCTCCAAAGTCCAACTGATGTCATCATATGTAAGTTTAGTTGACATCCAGCAGCATTTTAATTGGCTATATTCTTTATTTCTAAAGGGCAATTTTATGCACGATATCTAGGTGTTCTGTGTTTTCTATTGCATTGACCTTTAGAGATTCTTAGAAATAGTCTTTGAGATTTTATTTCATTTTTTCAGATTAAAAATAGCTTATTACATTGCTTCCTTTGAGATAATAACCATTTATAGAAGGTGTATATGGACCTACTAAGGCTGTGTCAATTATATCCAAAGCAAATACCAATACTACTGAATTTAGGCCATTTAAATTTTAGTTTAAATGACTTTAGTTTAAATGGACTTTTAGTTTGTTTGTTCACTTAGTTTTAGCTTTCCATTGTGTTCCCTTGTCTTGCTTCATAAATATAAAATGGCCAATTATGGTGGGAATATTTAATTGGCAAATAATGTTTAAAATAGCAAATGAAATAAAATTGTTTTTATAAAGGTTATGGAGATCTCACGGGATAAAAACGATGTTTGTTTGGAATCTATGCTGTGCCAGGTCTTTATCATATTTTCACCTAAAAAAATCATTTATGATTGGGGGAAAATCAAGCCTTATTAAAGAGCACAGCAACTTGGAAAGATCACACAAGTATTTAGTGATGAATCTGGCTTCAATCCAGTGCCATGGGTTCCATAAAGTGTTTTTTGTTTGTTTTTTCTCTTATTTCGTAATATCACCTCAGCAAAGTATCATTGCCTCTGTAATTACTATTATTTCCTACTACCAAACTATGAAGTCAGATTGTCTTATGATTTGAAATAATCAGTGCATGTTATTAACTAGCCCAGTAGTAAAATTTAGACAAAAATAATTAACTCATGAAGAGCCTTTAAAGATAAGGTCTCTGACCTTCAAGGTATCAGCATATTCCTCCCTGAATTGCCTCAGATGCTAAAGGATAGTTGAAAGTTTGCTGATACATGGCTGGAGAGTGTGTAAAGTCTGCATTGATGACAAGATAGGAAAACAGGCTCCTGAATCAGATTAAAAGATTTGGTAGTACTGGTTCCTTCAGTACTCATTGTATGAAGTTGGATAAATCATTTAACTTATTTAAATTTTCTTATTTATACATTTAAGATAATAATATTGCCTACATTTTCAAGGTTTTGTGGTAGTATGCATAAAACTTGTACCACAAGCTGGAATATGGTAATTACTAAAAACAAACAAATAAACAAAACTAGTATGTGAAAGAACTTCTTCATTTTAAAAGGACAAAAATTCAAACCATTTTAATGTAAAAGTAAACCTGTGGCATGTATAACTAGGAATTCCAAAGAGCAGACCTAGCTTTAGGCATGGATGGATCCAGGGGTTTAAATAATATAATCAGAATTATGTTTTTCCCTCTCTCAGATCTGTGTGCTTCTGCCTGGGTTTTGTAGACAAGCTCCTTCTATGGTTCTTTAATATGGCTATGATGAGGCTGAATCTACCAATGGTCCTCTACTACTTCACAATTCCAGAGAGAATATGAACAAGCCAACATAATGGAGACCTGACTGGTCTAACTTAAGTTGCATGTTATGACTGCAATAATCACTGGCTAGAGAGATGAAGCTCTGATTAGCCAGTCTGAGCCATGCACCCCACCCATAAGCTCCTGCAGTCAAAGCTAGTGGGGTAATAGTATGAAAAAAAGAGAGAAGAATGCTGGGTAAACACATAGATACACACACACACACACACACACACACACACACACACACCACCACCACCACCACCACCTCCACAACAACAACAATAAATATCCAGCATAGTTGTCTATTATGCTATGCATTTGCTTATTTGGAACTAAATATAATTTGTAGTTAACTTTATTCTAGGCTGGCCAAATCTGTGCATAGACATTATTTACTTAATTCTTATTCATTAATGGACTGTTCTTCATTCCATAGGAAAATATTTGTCTAGTGCAAATTAATACCATTCTAATGTAAACATTAGTCTAAGGGAAAATTAATTCTTCTGGAAAGTAAAATAGCGTTAGAAAATAATTTTTAAAACATATTTATTTTCAACTTTTAATTAGTAGCTTTATTAATTATGAAAAATATTCCTAACCTCTTTGTCCACTTCTGCCATCTATAAAATGGGTACAGTTTTGCATATAAAAGTATATAGAGTAATGTACCAAAGAGTTTAACAAATCCTCTGCTTTTAGTAAACTTTTCACAAACACCAGCTTAATTGTTAATGATATGATGTGTTAAGAGACGCTATGTAAGTTACAGAGCATCAATATATTTTTCAAAGTTGTTTTAAAAAATATGTTTCAGCTTCACATTATTAGTGTCTCTTAGAACCTTTATGAGCCCTGGTTTCTTCATCTTTGTAACTTGTGGCAATGATAACACCTGTTTTATAATGAAATCAATACAAAGTATCCTTGTCTAGCTCTACAAATAATTATTTGAGATCTTACAGATAATTATTGAGCTTCTACAAATGTACGACAAACTAGATTAGAAACTGAAAATGCAAATAAAAAATGGTCCTTGCTTTTGAGTAAATTAAAGGATGACAGGTAAGACAGTAAGAATAACTATTAATTTTTATTTGTTATTTTGGCTTCAGAGACACATAGTTCCTGAGGGTACCACCTATTGTTTAATCTTAATACCATGAAAATAAATTAGAAAACACAGGACATTATTCTCTTTGAATTAAAATATCAGCAAATATCTTCTCACTTACTGAAACTAATAATAAATTATAATATATTAAATGCCTTGTATATATAAAGAAAAAGTTTAAAGCTTAAAGATACATAATGGAAGCATGTACACATTCCTGCATAGATATCAGAGAATACACTTTGGTTTTGTTGTTGTTGTTGTTGTTGTTGTTGTTGTTGTTAAAGAAAGTCCTTACTCACAACTACTAGGTGGGTTGAAGGTAGGGGAAAAAATGAAATAACTAAGATAGGGTAAATGAGTAGCCATATTAGTGTTAACTCACAAGCAGGGAATGGAATTATTTATGTAGTTGTATAGATGAAATGGTTTCAACAAATAACTTTTGAGTGTGGGGACCAATCTGCTGCTTAATGAGGTGGAATAGAAGCAGTGGTTTATGGAAGCTCATCCAAAAAATCAAGACCAAGTGTGTAAAGGACAACTCTGGCTGAATTCTTAGAGGAATTTAAGATCCAAGGAGGAAAATATATACCAGACAATCAAATAATAACTAATGAAAACTGGTGTAGTAATATCAGCATGAGCCAGAAAGGAATCTTAAATACAATTAAAAATAAGGTGTAACAGAAGCAGGAATACTATATAATAAACAAAGTTAGATTTATCTAGGTAATTTCATTTCAAATAAAGACCGTCAGTCACAGAAACTGGAAATCATAAAAATAATGATAATAGATAGGATTTTTTGAGGTACTTACTATGGACTGTACAAAGCAATAGGAGCACGTGGTAAGCATTATTTTGTTTCTATTTTATAATTTAGGATATTGAGGCCCAGGAATCTTGAATAACTTGGCCCACATTTTCTATTAATAAGAGATTAAAACAGGCCTTGAACTCAGTTACCTTTTTTCCAGAATCCTTACGCGTAACCACTGGGCTACAGAGTAGGAATGGGATGAAAATGCAGATCTTGGCTGGGCATGGTGGCTCACGCCTGTAATCCCAACACTTTGGGAGGCTGAGGCGGGTGGATCACCTGAGGTCAGGAGTTCGAGACCAGCCTGGCCACCATGGTGAAACCTTGTCTTTACTTAAAATACTATATATATAGTCTAGTGCAAATTAATACCATTCTAATGGTGTGTGTGTGTGTGTGTGTGTGTGTGTATATATATATATATATATGCTGGGTATGGTAGTGAACATCTGTAATCCCAGCTACTCAATAGTCTGAGGCAGGAGAATCACTTGAACTCAGGAGGCAGAGGTTGCAGTGAGCCAAGACCTAGCCATTGCACTCCAACCTGGGCAACAAGAGCGAAATTCTGTCTCAAAGAAAAAACAAAGAAAGAAAATGCAGATCTCAACCCACTCTCTGGAGGACAGAGCAGCTCTCCATTGGAATCAAAGACCTAGAAAAGAGGAAGTCTTAAAACCTCAAATGCATATGCAGAAAGAGACATGTAAAGGCATAAATCTGACCTGTCTTGTTGCTTGATCCCATGTGTAGCACATAGGAGGTTCTCAATACAAATGTTTAAATATGAATTGATGCAGATTGTCCTCCCCAAAGGGGATGGAAAGGTATGTTGCCATCCAAAACCTTCTTGAAGTATCTATGTGTCCCACTGGCTCCAGTGGTTCCAGCCTCTAAACAAAAATGTTTAACATACTGCTTCTGAAGCAAATCGACTAATGTAAAAGGAGCAGCTATCCTATGAAAATTCTACTGGATTCGGGTCATTGGGCTCTTCTTCAAGGGCTAGAGGACCATTGTAAGAAAGTGAGGTGATGGGACCCCAGAGTTGTAGCAGGCTTTAATTTCCACCACAGCTTACAATTTAATTTTAGGTATCCATTGAATTTATCATTTTGAGTAATGTAGAGAAATAACATATGCCTTTTCACTGAATAATCTTATTCTAAATATGACAAATGGAAAATTGAAACATTAAAAAGTATCATGATTCTTTCAGAATAAAAATACACTGTTTTCTAATAGGACATTAGGCTACAAATCTGCCATTTAGTGGGATTGTAAGACTGGATTTATTATTTAAAAGCTTTATTTAATTACTAAGGTTTGTTGAAATTTGGGTTTTTCTTCTGTGAATTGAGGTTGGTGAAGCTCATAAATTCCTTAATTCTGTTGTTTTTAAGTTGGAGTCTACCATTTTATCGCAGCCTTTTTATGGGCAGACAGTCTTCTCTCTCTTATTCAGTTATGTATTCTTTTGTTCATTAACCAACAAAGAACAGTGTTGCTATATTTAGAAACTATGCTAAGAAACAAGGATACAAGAAGGAACTACAATAGTGCTATTAAACTCACACTACTATTCCTTTTTTACATACCTCCAGACACTAAATAAAGCCAATGGCAAAAGGTATATGATGATAAAGCCGATCAATAGTGAGGAATAAATTAGAAATAGTAGACTCCTAGGAGAAGCATGCACTCAGAATCAGTCCATCATCTCCTAATATAAGGGAGAAAAGATTGCCGCATTAGAATGATGGTTGGGCTTCAAGAGTGGCTGCTTACTTTTGCTGATATTCAGGCATGACCAGAAAACCTGTAAAAATATAGAGAGGACTGTTAAGACAAACATTAAAATAAATAAATTTAAAGTTTTCATGTTCCTCATTGGATCTCTGGGAAATGAAAGAAAAGAGATATGTAAGTTGATGTGGGGAACAACGAATAACTAAATGTTCCTTTCTGAAAGAGTAGTCAGTGGAAATATTTCTTCTTTGGTTGGATACCAGACAGAACAATGTGTCTCTAAGTTTAATCACTGATAGATTGAAAGATCTTTAAAGACACAGACTTGGACAGATGCATCTTTGCATTTCTTCCACCCTATCCCAGTATATTGCAACAGATTTCTGTTTACTAAAAGGGTATACTTTTATAAAATGTGTTATATTATATTCAGATATTACTGATATTTGACTCCTGAAATGTTATTTCATCTTTCCTTTATGTCTACTTTGCCTCCTCAACTGCTTCGCAACCTCCTTGATGATAGAAAATGCATGTTTGTTGTCTCCTTGCTCTTGGTTGTGTGGATCATCAATGGATCACTGTCATTATGAAATACACTAAGTTTTTGTGTCAGTCTCCATCAGATCCAATAAAGCACTTTTTCCATCATATTAATATCTATTCTGATGTCTAAGCAAACGTTACTAAAGAGAAAAAATAATCCTAATAGAGTTTGAAATCCCAACAATAATATGCCTGTAATGACAGCAATGTTTACAAATAATGAACTCTCTATTAGCAGAAAGATTTAATAATATTATAATATTTGGAATATAAGTGGAGAAAAGCAGGGATACTTAAGGCTATCATAAGACTGTACATGGTACATGAGATGGCAAACAAAATTTACTTTTAAGTGATGTTAAAAAACCTTTACTCAAACTTATCTGAAGCTTTGATATTTTATTTTTAAAAATTAATGTTTTGAGATCTGTAATGAGCATATCAAATATCTAATTTTGTAGTGTCAACAACTGAAGCCAGTAGCAGTGAACACAAATGTAGAACTATTTTGGGAAACATACGTTTGCTTTTAATGAAACTGTTTATGGATGAGTTCAACAAGTAGAATCATTAATTTTATTGGGTGCAACTTTAAATTAATTATGAGGATTAACAGCACATTTATAGTCAACTTTAAAATGAGTGGGAAGTCTCTCATATGTTGGAATTAAAACTCAAATTGATTTTATCAATTTAAAGTAATGAAGATAAAATCTTATATTTGTGAGATAACTGTGAAGCCGCAATATAAAACTTCATCAAAATCATCTGTAAAGATCCACCATGATGATAACTGTGTCTGTTCTACTAATCCTCAAGTTTAACATTATACACACACACATGCTCTCTCTCTCTTTCCCTCTAACACACACACACACGCACAAACACACACAATAGTCAAAATTTAACGTATACTTTTTGCTTATTCTGTGATTATTTATTGGTCTATATATCTTAATTTCCTAATGTGTTAGTTTAAAAAAAAAAACCAATGTATATACATGTTTTTAAACCTTGGCTTTTCTCTTTATTCATTTTTATTTGCCTATTCATTTCTGATTCTTTTAAGAATTATGTCTTATTACAGAAGGACTTGCTATATTTAAATATTTATTTCCTATGTAATATCTTTTTAAAAGATATTTTAAAACATTTAAAAAAACTATTGCAATCAATTTTTCTGTATGATTTAGGCTCTATGAATATTTAGAATATTTTAAATGAAGGAGAAAATTTTTCTTCTCTGATTTTTTCCCCAAGTTCCTCTTGAATATTTTTAATAGCACTTTATTCAGGGAAACTTCATGGAGAAGAGAGCTATTGAATATCTATATAGAGTGTTAAGTATTAGGCAGTCAACAATTAACATTAAGACTTCTATACTGTGGGAAGTAAAATTGTCAACATCCATTTATTCTGAAACTTAGCCATTATATTTTATTATTTTAAGTAAGAAATGGGGAAGACCCTCACTATGTACTTAGAAATGGAGGCAAAAGGTTTTTTAAAAAATTAAATTCAGGGACACATATGAAGGTTTATTACATAGGTAAACTTGTGTCATCGGGGTTTGCTGTACAGATTATTTTATTTTATTTTATCACCCAGGTATTAAGCCTAGTACCCGTAAGTTATTTTTCCTGATCCTCTCGCTCCTCCCACCCTCTACCTTCTAATAGGCCCCATTGTGTGTTGTTCCCCTCAATGTGTCCATTTTACTTGGACATTATCATGTAAAACTTGCAACTATCTACTAAGGTTTTCATGATAACTGTAATAAGCAACCTACATAAATTCTTTAAATTTGCTCAGACTCCCTATAGATGGGGTCATTGTTCACATTATATTTATTCTGAAAGTCTTCTACTTGTTCCCTTCTCTGGGCAAAACTGAAGCACACAGTGACTAGCTCAGTTCTTTTTCAGGCCCTACACTCTACAGACAATAGTCTAATCCTGTCCACTTTCTTCTATCCATCTTTTAATAGGAAAAACAAAAACTAAGAAAATCAGGCACTTAAGCTTTCTAGCTGTTACAATCTCATTCTTTAACAGTTCAGGGAAACCCTTACTCTTCTGAGACTTGGTTTCTTTCCCTATATGTTGAGATGGTAAGTTTAGCTGAAGCTAGTTTTTTCAACTTCGGCATTCTCCAGTGCCACCGCTAACGTCACAGACAGCACTCCGGTTACCCTAAATTTTCTTCTGCTGCCCTTTCCAGTGAACAATGCTGTCTCCCATCAGAGGTACCTCCTGTAGTGTTTCCTGGAGAGATTTTTTTTAGCATGATTTGCAGAGAATACAAAAGACATTGTTTTCTCATGCTTATTGTTTGGTGAGCAAATTTCACTCCATTGCATTGGCATTTCCCACATCCTGCAGAATCAACATGATACTCTGAACTTCATATGTGAATAGGAGCAATGAAGATATACTATTTTCTAAGAAAAGAATCACCATGGGTCTGTGCTTTGTTTGGAACTTTGAGTTTAATATCTCTCAGAAAAGGTTTCCCTGTAGTAAAATGTTAACAACAATTTTCTCTGGGAAGGGAAGGAAGAGGAGGATTGTGGGTGGTCCTTTTTTTAATCACGATTATTATCTGTTACTCTGTACTTGTCTTCAGTCCACAGTGATTGCATTTCTGTTATAAATATACAAGTTTTATTTTTTTAATTAAATTTATCATGTAATCAGCAAAAAATAAATAAAATTACTTTCTCAGGAAGATAGCATTTGCATTTGTTTTAATATCTTTCATAATAGCTAATAATGCAATTTGTTTATATATCTCTATACATGTTATTATAAAACAGCATTAAGAGTTGTAATAGACCTAAAATGAGTTTAGGCCTATTGATTTCCTAAAACATATTTGCATCTTATCCCTCTATTTTCACAGAATTTACGCCACGTGGTTAGGCTCATTATTATTCTGGATATATTAAAAATTTTAAAAAGAGGCAGAGAGAAAGAGATCCAAAATCATTACGAGCACTATATATTTCTACACTAAACAGTTGGTTCAAAATAAACAATGATAGCACAGTGATTATAAAGGTATGGAAATACAACTTGAGTTAGTTTAGTTCTAGCATTGTATGTGACTACTTGGAATTTCACTTTCTCTTTAAATTATTTCAATTATAAGGCTACTTGAAAACTTCTGGATCTATCATAAAGAAACACACAGTATGAAAATTTCTAGAATTTGTTTTAAAATGGGATTTGTCGTGACTCTCACACTCTATCTCAATCTCTGACTGCATATAAATATACATGTAAAATAAACTTCTAAAAATAAAATTAATAAAAAGCACTTCTGATCATCTATAAGCAGAGGCAGATTGACAGTTGATGGATTTAATTATAATGGTTATTGTCAGTGAATATTGGAGCAGATCAATTTTGATGCACCCATTGACAACTTTGCAGAAGTTGGGGCTTGATAACTGATAGTGCACTGTTAATTCACTGCTAAGATAGTAATACACTGGTATAAGATTTCATTTTTTAAAATACATTATTTTAATTTGAAAGTACAAATCAATTGTCTTTTTTTGAATTGTACCTTTTAATTTTTTGTTTATACTGGCAGGATTTTAATTTATGTAAAATTTCAACAAAAGAAAATTTTCACTAAGCATCTTTTCTGTCCATCATTATTAGTTACTTCATTACTTGAAAATATATTCGTTAAAAAATTATCAGTTCTGCATCTTAAATATACAAGGTGCAGCCTGGCAACAGATGTTTTCTTGATGTATTTGACATCAGTAATCAGAAACACTGTGCCCATTGAAAACAAACAAACATCCATCAAAGAAACAACTGTAAATCGCAGTACCATTGAATCATCTCACTCTGCATCTTCAGGAACCTGCAATTCCATTTCCTGGTCCTTGATATAATATAATGGATTTGAATGTGTTTAAAAGTCAAATAAATAGTACTCCCCTGTCTTATTTCAAAAGCATTCTCTATGTGATATCTTATCTTCATTAAATCATTCTGTCTGTTTTTGTTTTTGTATTTTTTTTCCTTGTCACCTAAATGAATTAACACTGTGTTCCCTTTGATACTGTTTTGGGGATATCTAGATGCCTTTTTTGAGATTGGTATATTTTCTGTTAGGCATGTGCACACATTCATCATTTTATATGGAGATTAAACAATTGGCAGTTAATGTTTATACCTGAGATAAAAATAATATTAAATTTATAAATTTTACTTCTGAGTAAATTTTCTTCTCAAAAGTACTTTAAAAAATTAAGTCTTACCACTTTGATTAGAACCACTTATTTGAAAAAATATATTTGTCAAATCAGACTTTCTGATGTCAAATAGTGAAAACCAGATAGAAAAACACAAACAATATCATACAGTTTCTACATTTCAGTCTAAATTAAGCAGAACATAATTAACTCACAATTACAGATCTGCAGGGACAAGGTATCTAAATAATTCAAATTGGCAAATTAAAAGTAATTTAGATGATCAACACAGATTTTTGTATGTGGGTTTTAAGGTAGATGTTTCATAGTCTGTGCATATGCTTTATAACTAATAAAGACAAATTATCTAATTCAAAAACAAACATCTCAGGTAAAAATATAGAAATTCTTCTTGAGTCTAGACGAAATCAATGATTACATATTAAAAATACATCAGAACAATAAAACTAACTTCAGAAATGTTTTATAAATCAAAACCCATCCTTCCTCCAAAAAGTTTAAGAAGGATATTTTGAAATCTGAAAAGAATCTGTTTTGGTTTGTCTATGTATTTTTTCCTCTCAAAATTAACTTGGAGGCATACAGCCCAGTGGGTCACAGACAGTGTTCATTACAGTGACACAATTATGTCTCCAGATTAGATGATAAGATCATTGCATTCACCTCACTCCTGGGGGCTATCCCTACTCTGAAAGCCAAAGGGATAATTTTATTGCACTTACATACAGTATCATTCCCTCATCCATGTTCATTCATGCTTAGTACTTATTCCTAGATGAATCATTGAGGTCCAGATATGTGAAGTAAGTTACTTAAGGTCAAAATCAAAGTCAAGGCAAGACAGTAACAACTCCCCTCAATATACCTGGTCTTTAGCACTTTCCATTACCCTTAATTTTTGCAATCACCGAAAACCAAAGACAGAGGCCAAGTCAGTTCTTGCAGAACTATTGCCGCTGAGCAAACAACCACCCTCTGTATATATTTGCTTTGATTGTACTAGAAAATAAATCTTCAGATTTTGAGAAATGCATATAGAAACTCTTCCACTCTAAGCAGTCCCTGTGTGCTATGGCTTGAAAAGATGAGTCTTCAGGGCACTGTTGACAAACCATTGATTTCATGAGGTTGTTGTAGGTTTTCCTTGAGTCTTTCTAACTTAGAAAGACTACAAGCTACATGCTTTAATCTCCTAGTTACCTGAATTTTCTTGACAGTGATCTTTTAAATAACCAAACTGAATACTAGGGCTGACAGATGTTCTAAGGATGATGACAGAAAAATTAGAAAGGAAACTACTAACGAACTAAACATTTGCTTCCTGAAGTTATAAGACATTTTTTAACATATACTAGTCCTTCAACTTTCACAAGAATTCTCCAAGACATATATTATTCCCATTTTATCACAAAGGAAAGTAAAGCTCAGAGATATGCCACAGCTTGCCCATTGTTAGGCAGTCACAAAAATAGAGTTAGGACCTAGTTGTGGCTGATTTGAAAACCCATTCCCAATCTTTACATTGCACTTATCCATTGTATTTTCTTTGAGGTATATGTTGTCTAAACACAACTGATGTAAAATCTGTGGGTAACATAAGAAGTCACCAAAGCAACACTCATCTGGGACCTGCCTCAGCCTCATCACCTTTCCTTTGTAGTCCTTGAGTTGAAGCACTTCTGTCCCAGAATGGTTAAGTTTGTGGCTTTGAGATCGAAATTGGTGATTAGCTCTGGCTGACTTAACCCCACTCCCTTACTTAGCACTTTCCTGAAGGGTATTGACTTCTAGAAATAAAACCCACTCTCAGCAAGATGCAGTACCTGTTTTCTCATATTTTTTCTGAACAGCACATTGGCAAGGTTGGCCTCATGGGTGTGCAACTAGAGCAGTCAAACAAAGTCCCACACCCAGAAGGGTCTTATGCTTGGGGTTTAATGTTCTACACTCACTGTTTTTAAATTCTTAATAAGTTATATTTTAATTTGCATTTTGGCAGTGAATTCCAATGGGTCAGTGGAGCATGTTCTGGGAGCTTCGAGGTTAAGCTCTTTGGCAGCCTCACTATTTTCCCACCTCCCTGAGATGAGTTTTCCACTGCATGCTTCACTGCCACCTGGCATTTTGGGTCCCAGGTGGCCTGCTCCTCCCATGCTATCCAGGAACCAATGCTGCCCTGCAACGCTGGAAGGGGCCTGTGCATGTTACAGAGTCAAGATTAGGTAACTAAGGACTCCAGCTGGGATATAAGGCAGTCTTCTCCATCTTGGGCTGGCCATGTTGTTTAGCAAGTGAGCGTAGAACAGAGGTTACAATCACTTGGATGTGGTCTATCCCTCATGGGTTCAGGCAGGCCAATTCATGGGAAAGGAAGATGCCTCACTTTACTTCCCCATCCTGGCTGGTGGGAAGGAGACTCTTCCAGCCGGTGGGTCATGGTGCTTTCATGCAGATTTGCAGGGTAGGACTGGTGAACCTGTGAGGGTCTACACATGTCGGGGAGTAACCCCTGCCTGAAAGAGTAAGACATTAAATAGCAAATAAAAAATAACTACGACAGGTCAAGAAAGAGACCCTGAGAGAGAGATAAAAAGTTTTATATTCTTGAACAAAAGCAAGTCCCCATATTTTTATTATGCATCAGGCATCGTAAATAATGTAGCCAGCCCTGACACTGGTATAAAGGGATTTGGGTTTCTCTGAATAGCAAGTAAATCAGTGAGCATGCCTGAGCCAGTTTGTTATCTTTTTCCTGCTCCCTTGCCTGATGAAATCCTGGGGAAAAAAATCTCACCCCTCTGTAGCTCTCTAGTGCATTTACTTTTTCAACTTTATGACACGTTTTGTATATTAAAAAGTGATGTCCTATATTATAATTTGGGTTCTTAAAGGAAAGAGCCACATTTTCTTCCTTTTTTCATTTTTTGAATGTGTGTTATCCCTGTTCTAAAAATGAAATGTAATAAAATGAATGTATAGTATATATTAGCATTCTGAAACCTGATTAAGGAAATGCTGTTTAGTTCCACCTTTCCTCTATGTGACGCACTCAAAATAAGTCTTCTAAAACTAAACTAAGCAAATAATAATTAGTTTAACAGAATGGACTCAGGTGTAGAATTGTGCAGGTTTGAGACCATTATTTCCCTTTTGAATGTAACTGTGTGATGGTCAGATGAGCCATTCACTCCAGAATCAGTTACTGAGCGTGTACTGTACACCTGTCTCATACTAGTTGCAAGGAAAAGGAGAATGACATGAACTCACATTTACTGTGCCAGACACCTTGTGCACTCTCAGTCATTTCCTCCTCACAACAAATTAAGAGGTAGATATGGTTGGACTGGCTTTCTAAACAAAAACATCAAGGTTCAATTTGTTAAGGTAAAAAAGTCAATTTTCAGTTAGAAAATGGGAAGGTCATTCAATGGTGATGTTAATGAGAAACCTACCATTGACAGTGACTGATTTTTTTGTTTGGTATTAATATGAAGACTCCACATTTAGGTTAACCTATCACACCCTCCCCTGCAATGTTTATTCTGTACTCCTAGCAGGAGAAGCAGAATATAGTGCTTGGCACCTTTATGTGGTTATCTTTAAAATAAATGGTAATGCTGAATGTGCACATCTCAGTGTTATTCTCAGCAACTTGTAATCGAAGCCCTTCCTGTTTCTATTAGAATTTGTCAATTGAAGGGCATTGTTTCTAACACCCAGGAAGAAACAGCCATTGGGAACGCACTTTCAGTTAGGAAAGAACTGGTTGTGTTTGTCCTAGAGATGAAGAAAGATTTCTTACTAATCTAACACCTAGCCACTCCAGTGTTGGTCATGTTACGTCCTGCTTGGAAAAATAACATTCTGCCCATGTTCAAGTTCAAGCTCTTAAGGAGGTCTCTTGTGCTCCCTTCCTTAACAAGTGTGGCTGATGTGTTTTCTCTCAGAAATTACTTAGTATTTTACAGAGCCTTTGAGGAGAAAATCTTGTAATGCTAATTAGCTAATTTACAAACATTAATTAACCAATTCTCAAAAGAGATATGGATAGAAAGTAGGCTACTCTATGCTAGTGTAGCAATGAGAAAGTTCTAGTTAAATAATTCACCCTATCAAGGTCATATTCTGTGTCAAAGAACAAGGAAGGATGGATGAAAGAGAAAAGACCAAACTGGCTGATGTCTTCATTGAGCAATAATCCATTTCCTCTTAAATTCCAAGTAGAGGTCTTATTTTTCTGCTCACTCTTTCCTTGTTCCAATCCATGTAATTCTATCCCTGAAGTTGCACCTTATGCTCTAACTCATAAGGATATCTCCTTTCTCCAGTACATTTTCATCTATGTTACTCAAATCAGTTTGCAAGTGTGTTTAACTGTATAATGCACATACTTGTTATTTTCCCAGAATAATCTTTTAGAGGACAGAGAAAAAGGCCACCCCAGATTGGGAACTCCTCCAATCTCAGTACATGGTGGGAAAACTACTTAACAATTTCCAGTTTGATTTTACAGACTCCATATTGCTTTCACAAGACATGAGAACTAATTGTTACTCCACCATGCACATGTGAAAATTGAGGCTTTGTGTGGCTAAAATGCTTCCTAGGATCATGTAAATAATACGTGACAGAGTAGGGTTACATCTCTTATTATTCTTAGGCAAAAATAGATAATACTAGTATGCTTCCAAGTTTACAAATGAGAAAACTTAGGCTCAGAAGAAGATACTGCTTGCTGAAGATGAAAAATCATGTTACAGAGAAGTAGTATGGTATTATAAGAAAGAGAAGACATGAGCAATTAACTACCAAAGGGAAGCCTGCATAAAATGGGTTGACATGCCAGGGGCAGTTGCCCTTGTATGAGTTTCAAAGCAGCTGAACAATAGCCTTTTTGGACCCTGTGTGCCGCTACCTTCAAAATAAGCTTAGAGGCTTGAGTTACAGTACAGAGCTGTAGATTGTATGAACAGGTATGGCAGATATAACGGGATGAAATACTTAGGAATAGTCATCATTGGTAATTCTTCCACTTTACTACAGCTGTGAAGTTAAACATTTCAATCTTATCATATGGACCTTATCCAATGGACAACCACCACCATTTTTTGAGAGACTACCAAGTTCTAATCCCAGATAAGTGCTTTATAAGCATTAACTTAATTCTTGAATTACTGTGAGGTAAGAGTTGTTTTCCTCATTTTACAGTTTGAGAAAAGAAGCTTGCACATGCATTTATTCATTAATTCATTAGACAGATAATTAATTTCCATTGTGTGCCAAAAACAGTGCTCAGTGCTGGCTAAGAGTTATGGACCTAGTAGACAAGACACCTTCTTTCCTCAGGGAGCTTATAATACAATAGTTAAAGACAAACAAAGAGGTAAACATAGATATTTGTGATTTTTATTTGAGAAAGTAACAGATTGCTATGATGGGAGAAAATTGGGATCATGACTGGAAAACTATATGTGAATGCCTAGAAAAGGTGATCAGGAAAGGTCACATTCTAACTTGAAATCTAAAGCATTAGGCAACTTCTTTTCCAAGAGCTGATGGCAGGGCCATTTAAACTCACTTGACAGTAAAGATTAAAGTTCTGACATAGAAGAGATTTGGGTGTTTTTAAAAGTTGAATGTGGCTTGGGTGGCTAGATCAGTTCAAACATACAGAAAATGATGGCATAAGATGACCCTTTAGAACAGGTAAAGGAAGAGAAATGAGAAACTATTTAAGAGACTTGGTAAGTTGGTGAGGAATTAAGGAAGAAGGGGTGTTGATAGTGTCCCGTAGATAGAAGGGAAGCAGCTAGAATTTGTGGCCAAATCTATTTGACCTCAAATCCATGTGCTTGACCATCTAATTCCTACACCTTTACCACTAAATTCCCAGCTTGACAAAATTGACTGACCTAGTCTTGTGACTGTATGGGAGTCAGTGACCATGATGTTTATCCTGGAGAAATTCAAGCCCAGAGATGCTACGTTCTAGAGTCATAAGACTAGTGTGGGTGTTAGGAAGTAGAGTGGGAAGAAAAAAGCTTGGTCCAACATACTGGTGTTGGGAGTCCGAGAGACAGAGAGTAGAACAGAAACAACAGAAGAGAGAAGAGAGAAAAGAGAATGTGAGTGAATTAAATTATCACATCTTATAGCTAAAACAGATCCTTGACTCCACTTAGACTAAATCATCCTGTCACTGAATCTGAGAGTTCAGTGACTGGCTAAGATTTTACAAGAAATATAAGCATGACTACACTAGAATCCACTTGCCCAGATGCTTGAGAATGAATGTAAACAAGTGACAAACAACAAAGCATAGCAAATGTTGAAAATACATATGCATTTTGTAATGAGTCTGGTTAACATGTGACTACAGGTTAGGTGAGAACACAGAGAATGACTATGTTTGAAATTAAGGTGAAGATAGTTTTAATTATCTCCACTGTGAAATGATTTGCAGGTAATTTGTAAGAGCTTGAAGCAGAAAGCAAACACTTGTCTCCCAATGCAGGTGATATGTTGTTCCATATGTTCGATTTTCACTGCACTCTATAATGTAATAGCTTTTGGATTTGAGAATTTAGTCATTACAAAAAAATTGCTCTAAAATTAATAAATCCATATTGTAAGGGTAGAGGAAAGCACTTTTAATCCCTCTTTTTCCAACTTTTCTTCTGAAAAATGACTGCTCTTATTATAAAATAGTTGTTTTATTTGATCAGGTTATTATTTTTCCAAGACTTTTCATCACCTCTTCATTTAGTGGCCTATCAATCTCCTTTCTACCCTCTTTCTCTTTGGGGAAAGATTTATACACCACTCTCAAAACTATGGAAAAACCAGAAGCATCTTTAAAGGGGAATATAATAGATACCTCAAAAGATTTACGGAAGCATTTAAAATTGTTTAAAAATGTTACCAAAAAATGGCTGAAGAAACCCAGCATAGTACTTTACATAGAGTAAATGTCTTCCTATGAGGAAGCTCCTCCCTCTGTGTTTTCATGCCTAATTCATCTCAACATCAACTTCCCCTGTGTATGTTCCACTACAATCTAGTCTGTTTTTTTAGTAAGTTCAACTATCAAGTAATCTAGAATGCCCTGCAATTCGCAGTCAAAGTTAAATGGCAGATTTGTTTGAAAAAGCAGCCAGTCAATTCAGTACTTTTAAAAGAATAACCTCTTTTGTTAAGTGCAAGTTAATAATGATTCCAAGTTAGTATTGGATCTGATTTCCAGGAATGATTATGCCTAATGCAACTTGCATCTAAAACACCATCAACTACATGTCTATAAGAAAAGCAACTCATCTAAAAGACTTGATATACTTACAGTTTGTCTGATTATTTTAGATACGGTAGAATTATATTTAACGTGACTCATTTACTAAAAAAAATCCTTTGGCCACTTATTGGTCCATCCTAGGTTTTCAGGGTGCAGAAAGAAATAAAGAAATGCCACTGTCTTTTAGTTGCTAATACTTTTTTGTTTTATGGATTTATTGGATGGATGGGGAATAATGCGGATTATCATTTTGATATGGGCTGAAATATGTCTCCATTAAAAACATCAAGCAGAATTCAAGATCGATATTATTCAGTCACTTATATTAATATTATAAAAATAATTAATAAAATTTAGAGGTATATATTATTCCCATATTCACTATACATCATTTTATTTCTATTTCTTATCAAGTATATTTAGCAATTATTTAACTAATTCCTATAATTTTCATAGGTGCATCAAAAATGAATAAGGATAAATAAGTAAACACCTAGTATGTGTTAAGTCCTTAACATATGGCATTTAATCCTTATAATTCACAAGAAACAAAATAAGCTAAATGGAGAAAATGGCAATTGAACTGATTCTTCAATACACAATAGACTCTGGCTTACAGGAAAGAAGAGGTCATGTGTGTATGTCTGTGTGTGTGTACATGCATGAGTGTGTGTGTGTGTGTGTGTGTGTAGGTGACTGAGGCCAGGATAGGGAGTACAAGTATTTGTGAATCTCAAACCAAAGGGTAAATAGAAACAAAACTCTTCACACAGAAAACTATTCAGAGCGTGGTTATTTAAGAATAAGGCACACCGCTAAATGATTGGAGCATAAGGCATGTGCAAAGCAAGGCAAATGTCCTGACCCCTTTGGCTATTATACCTGAAAAAAAAAAAAAAAAGACCAAGACAGTGAAACAGAAGGTAACCTGCTCATATTCCCCCCAAAAATAAGAACTCTACACCCATCTACAGCTTCATGACTCACATAAAAATTTGTGAAACCCAAGTGGAGCCAAAGACCTTGAAGGATCATTTCAAGAGTGCAGACTGATACTCAGATAGCTTATCCTCTATGCTTGCTCCCTAGTTCACATCTGGAAATGGCCCGGTCTTCCCAGAGGTTTGGTTATAGCTCAATTTGTTCTCGAGCCTGCAACCAAAACCACCTGTCAAGGAGTCCAGGAGTTGTGCACTCCAGTGCATTGGTGGACATGCTTGTCTGCCCAGTGATATCACTCTAGAAAGTGAACCTGAGAGTGGCCCTGTGGCTTCACTCCAGTTCCACTCAGCAGAATTCACAGCTCAGAGCCGTGTGCACAAGGACCCAGAGGGAGATTCACTTATATCTTTCAGCCCAGGAGTCTGAGCCTCCTAGGTGAGTTCACTAACCTCCTTCTGACAGCAAATCTAGGGGACCCGGTTTCAGCTCCAGCCCCTTCTGCTGCAGTCAAGGAACTATCCTGTCTTTGCAGGGTCCTCCTGGAAGATGCACGTCCCTCTGAACCAATGAGATCGGGCTCTTCGGCCTCTGTCCCACAATAGGTGATGAAGGGATACGGACCCAGCTCCAGTCCTTCTACTGCAGAGAGCTATCCTGCCTGCACTGGGACTTGCTGGGAGACTCGTGCTCCTCTGAACCAAAGAGATGAGGATCTCCAGCTTCCTCCTACAGCAGATCCTGAGGGCATCCACTCTCAGCTCCAGTGCCTGCCTGCTGTAGTCAGGAAACTATGCTATCTGTCTAGAAACTTGCTAGGTAAAATGCACCCTTCTGAGTAGAGACAAGACTTTCCATCTTCTATCCCATAGCAGATACCAAGGAGGCTCAGTCTCAGTTCTGGCCTCTCCTGTTACAATAGAGAAAATATCCAACTTGTGCAGAGACCTGCTTGGTAATGTATACCCATCAGAGCCAATTATACAGGCCTATTAGCCTCCTTCCCAAAGCAGATCCTGAAGGGGCCCAGTCTCAACTCCAGCACCTTTCACTATAGTCAGGGAACCATACAACCCATGTGGAGACTTGGTGGGAAACATGCTTACTTGGGTCACCAGGAAAGTCTGCTGGTCTCTGATCCTTGGACAGCATTCCCACACAACTCAGGTCCTTCACTGGTCTTCCCCAGGTCCATCTGAGCCCAAAAGATACATCAGTCTTGGAGTCCTCATGAGAATCACAGCCAGTCTGGGCTTATAAAATGTCTTTTAGTGCTGAAACAGCTGCAGTGGTCACAAGTTCAGTAAACTTGCCAGTCTGCTTAGAATCCCTGGAAGGCCCTCTGAAGATGTACAAACACAAAGTCAGAATACATACACTAAAATAAATACCTAATCCTTCAATGCAGAGATATCATTGCTTGACGAAAGCACCAGGAACATTCAGGGGCATATGACCTCACCAAATGAACAAAATGAGGTGCCAGAGACCAAACCTAAAGGGGTGGAAATGTGTGATCTCTCAAATAAAGGCTTCAAAATAGTTGTTTTAAGGAAGCTCACTGAGCTGAAACAAAATGCAGAGAATTAATTCAGAACTTTATCAGAGAAATTTAACACAGAGATTGAAATGATTTTTTAAAAAATCAACAGAAATCTTAGAGATGAAAAATACAATGGATGAATTAAAAATGCAATAGAGCATTATCAATAGAATTGATCAAACAGGAGAAACAATCTGTGAGCTCCAAGACAGACTATTTGAAAATATACAGTCAGAGGAGAAAAATTTTAAAATAAAGGAATGAGCAAAGCTTTTGAGATAGCATAAAAAGGACAAATATTTAGGTTATTAATGTGAAAAAGGGGAAACTAGAAAAACAAAGTAGTGGACATAAATTAAATGTTACTCCAAAAATATTTAAAGAAATAATAACAAAAAAATTTTCAAACCTGGGGAAAGACATAAATAAACAGGTAATAGAAGGTCAAAGGCAACCAATCAAATTCACCCTAAATAAGAATACCCCAAGACCTATTGTAATCAGATTCTCAAAGGACAAAACATTGAGAGGATCCTAAGAACAGCAAAAGGAAAGAAGGAAACAGCGTATAAAAAAGATCCAGTACACCTGGCAGCAGGCTTCACAGTAGATATCTTATAGACCAGGCAAAAGAGGGACAATACATACAGAGTGCTGAAGAAAAAAAAAAAAATCCCCGCCCAGAAAATTGTACCCAGAAAAGCTATTCTTCAAAAATGGAGAAAGAGGCTGGTTCCAGAAAACAAAAGTGGAAGAACTTTATTGCTACCAGATCTGACCTACAAGAAATGCTAAGGGGAGTTCTTTAAACCATAAAAAAAAAGAATACTAACATGATTGTTACACTAATATTGTAACTATGGTGTATAAACCACTAATGTCTTTACTAAGAAGGTTAAAAGTCAAAACAATTAAATGTAATAACAAAAACAATTTGTTAAAAGATAGGCAATGCTAAAAATGTAAATCGTGACATAAAAAACTCAAAATATAAAGAAAGAAGGGGGTTAATGCATATAGTTTTTGTTTTTGCTTCTTTTTTTCTTTTAGTTTTAAATTTTGCAGTCAAAATTAAGTTGGTATTAGTTTTAAATAACTTGTTATAATGATAGAATTTTTTTGTAAGCCTTGGAGTACAAAGCAAAAACTTACAATAGATACACTAAAAATAAAAAGTGACAAATTAAAATATATTACCAGAGAAAATTGCTTAACCACAAAGGAGGATATTAAGAAAGAAAAAGAGGAAAAGAGAAGACATTAAGAAAGAAGGATAAGAAGAGAGAAGCAAGAAAACAAGTAGAAAGCAAGTAACAAAATGGTGGTAGTTAGTCCTTACCTATTAATAATAACATTGAATATAAATAGACTGAATTCCCCGATAAGAGACATAGAGTGGTTGAATGAATTAAAAAGCAAGACTCAACTATATGCTGCCAACAAAAACTCACTTTACCTATAAAGACACACATAGACTAAAACTAAAGAAATGGAAAAACATATTCCATGCAAATGAAAACCAGAAAAGAGTAGAAGTGGTTATACTTATTTCAGATGAAATAGACTTTAAGCTAAAAACTATAAAAGGAAACAAAGAAGGTAATTGTATAATGATAAGGGGGTCAATTCAACAAGCTAATATAACAATATAAACATAGATGCACTCAATACCAAAATATGTAAAATATATTTATATATTATATACAAATATTTATATATAACATATACAAAACAAATAATAAATTTAAAAAGAGAAATAGACTGAAATACAAAAATCATAGGAGACTTCGACATCCCACTTTCAGCAATGGACAGATCATCCAAGCAAAAAATCAACAAAAAAACACTGAATTATAGCCCTTAACAAATTTTAAAAAGTCAAAATCATGTCAAATATCTTCTCTGACCACAAGGGAATAAACTTAGAAATCAGTAACAAATGGATCTGTGGAAACTAAAAGTACGTGGAAAGTAAAAAACATGTTCCTGAATGACCAATGGATCAATGAAGAAATTAAGAAAATTTTTTAATTATTTTAAAAAATAAAAATAGAAACACATATGCTAGAACCTATAGAATACAGCAGAAGCAGGGAAGTTTATAGCAATAAGACCCTACATCAAAATAGTAGAAAGATTTCAAATAAAAAATCCAATGATGTACCTCAGGGAACTAGAAAAGCAAGAACAAGCCAAACTTAAAATTAGTAGGAGGAGAGAAATAATAAAAGTCAGAGCAAAAACAGTGAAATGAAGGCTAAAACAAACAAACAAACCAACCCAAAGATCAATAAAACAAAAAAGTCATTTTTAAGATAAACAAAATCAATAAACCTTTAGCCAGATTAAGAAAAAAGAGAGAAAGCCCAAATACATAAAATCAGAGAAGAAAAAGAAAGCATTACAACTGACACCACAGACATTGAAAGGATTATTAGAGACTACTACAAACAACTATACACCAAAAAATTGGAAAACCTGAAAGAAATGAATACATTTCTGGACACATGCAACTTAACAAGGTTGAACCACGAAGAAACAGAAAACCTGAACAGACAAATAACCAGTATGAGATTGAAATAGTGAAAAACATGTCACATCTAAGAAAAGCCCAGAACCTGACAGAGTCACTGCTGAATTCTTCCTAACCTTGAAAGAAGAACTAATACCTATTCTACTCAAACTATTGTATAAAATCAAATTGGAGGGACTATTTGCAAAATTATTCTAAGAGGCCAGTATCACCCTGATACCAAAACCAAACAAAGACATAAATAGAAAATTACCGGTCAATAACCCTGATGAATACAGGTACAAAATCTCTCAGCAAAATACTAGCAAACCAAATTCAACAAATGTTATTATTCACCACGATCAAGTAAGATTCATGTCAGGGAGGCAAGGATGGTTTAACAAACTCAAATCAGTAAATGTGATTCATCACAAAGGTCAAATCAAAGACAAAAACCATATGATTATTTAAATAGATGCCAAAAAAGCATTCGATATAATTTAACATCTCTTCATGATGATAAAAACTCTCAGTAAATTGGGTATAGAATATACCTCAAAGTGAGAAAAGCCATATATTAGAAACCCATGACTGGTGGGGCACAATGGCTTATACCTGTAATCCCAGCACTGGGGGAGGCCGAGGCGGGTGGATCACTTGAAGTCAGGAGTTTGAAACCAGCTGGCCAACATGCTGAAAACCCATCTCTACTAAAAACACAAAACTTTGACGGGCATGGTGGCATGGGCCTACAATTTCAACTACTTGGGAGGCTGAGGCACAAGAATTGCTTGAACCTGGTAGGTGGAGGTTGCAGTGAGCCCAGATTGTGCCACTGCACTCCAGCCTGGGTGACTGAGTGAGACTCTGTCTCAAAATAAATAAATAAATAAGTAAATAATAAATAATAAATGAACAAACAAAAAACCCATGACTAATTTCATACTTAGTAGGGAAAATTAAAAAGCCTTTCCTCTAAAATCTAAGACAAGACAAAGATGTCCACTTTCACTACTTCTGTTCAATGTAATAATGGAAGTCCTAGCCAGAGCAATTAGGAAAGAGAAGGAAATAAAAGGTATCCAAACTAGAAACACAAAACTCGAATTTGTTTGCAGATGATATGATACTATACTAAGAAAAATCTAGACTCCACTAAAAAATGCTTAAAACTACTAAAGGAATTCAGTGAAGCTGCAGTATTCAAAATCAACATACAAAAATCAGCAGCATTTACATATACTAACAATGATCAATCTGAAAAATAAATAAATAAAGTAGTTATGCTTATAATAGCTACAACAAGGAGAAATATCTAGGAATAAATTTAGCCAAAGAAGTGAACGATTTCTACAAAGAAATCTACGAAACACTGGTTAAAGAAATTGAAGAGGGCACCAAAAAAATGGAAAGCTATCCTATGCTTATGGAGTGGAAGAATTAATATTGTCAATATACATATACTACTCAAAGTATCTATAGATTCAATGCAGTCCCTATCAAAATTCCAATGACATTATCAACAGAAATTAAAACAAAAATTTAAATTTGTATGAAACCACAAATGACTTGAATAGCTAACAGAACCCTAAGGAAAAAGAACAAAGAAGAAGGCATCACACTACTTGATCTTGAATTATACTACAAAGCTATAGTAGCCAAAACAGCATGAAACTGGCATAAAACCAGACACATAGACTCATGGAACTCAATGGAGAACCCAGAAATAAATCAACACACTTACAACCAACTCATTTTTTATAAAATCACCAATAATATACGTTGGGGAAAGAACAGTCTCTTTCATTAATGGTCTGGGAAAACTACGTATCCATATGTAATAAGAATGGAACTAGATACCCACTTTTCACTATAAACAAAAATCAACTCAAAATGTACTAGAGAATTAAATGTGTAATCTTAAATTGTGAATCTATTAAAATAAAACTTTGAAGAAACACTTCAGGACATTGGACTGGGCAAATTTATTTGATAAGACCTCAAAAGCACAAGCAACAAAAGCAAAAATAGACAGGATTACATCAAGCTAAAAGACTTCTGCACAGCAAAGGAAACAATAAATAAAGTGAAGAGACAGCCTATACAATGAGAAAACACATTTGCAAACTATTCATTCAATTAAGGCACTGATGTAGGGAATACACAAGAAACTCAAACAAACCCAGAAATAACCAATACAATTTAAAAATGGGCAAAGGATCTGAATAAATGTTTTTCCAAAGAAGACATAAAAAATGACCAACATGTATATAAAAATATGTTCAGCATCTCTAATCATAAGAAAAATGCAAATCAAAACCACAATAAGATATTATCTCTTTTCAGTTAGAATGGCTATAATTAAGAAGACCAAAAAATAATAATAATAATGCGGTGAGGATGCAGAGAAAAATAAACTTATATATTGTTGGTGGGAAGGTAAATTCGTACAGCCATTATGGAAAACAGTATGAATGTTTCCTAAAAAAGCTAAAAACAGACCTACAATATGAACCAGCAATGTCATTACTAGATATATATCCAGTATGTTGAAGAGATATCTGCATTCCCATGTTTATTGCAGCATTATTCACAGTAGTCAAGATATGAAATCAGCCTACATGTCCATCACTAGATGAATAGAAAAATAAAGTGTTGTCTATATACACAATGGAGAACTATTCAGCCATAAAAAAGAATGAAATCTTGTCATTTGCAGTAACATGGATGAACCTGAACGACATTGTATTATGTGAATGAAGTCAGGCACAGAAAGTTAAATACAACATGATCTCACCCATATGTGGAAACTGCAAAAGTTGACATCTGAGAAGTAGAGTATAATAGTGTTTACCAGAGGCTGAGAAGGGTAAAGACGCAGGGGAGAGGGAGAAACTAGTTAACAAATACAAAATTATAGCTGGATAGGAGGAATTAAGTTCAATTTTCCATAACACTGTAGGGAGACTACAGTAACAGTAATTTATTGCATATTTTCAAATAAAAGAGAGGATTTTGTTATAAACCTGAAAAAATGATAAAGATTTGAGTTGATAGATATGCTAATTACCATGATTTAGTCATTACACATTATATTCATGAATAGAAATATCACAATATATTTTAGAAATAATTTAGTATGTGTCAGTTTATACACACACACACACATATATATATAATTAAAACAAAACAAAACAAGAGTATCCTCATCTTGGATTTTAAAACTGGAAATTTGCTTCTTCCATTGACCTGCTGATTGTAGAGCATAATTAATCCTTGACTCTTTGCACCAATCCTGGACACAGCTCTGAGTGGACCTATCAGCTTGCTGCCTGTATATGAGGATTCAAGGATTCTTAACTTTGAAATTAAGATTTCAAAGTTAAGAATATTAGAACTACATCCAAACTAAAATAAAAAGAAGTATTATAGTAAGTTGGAATAAATGTATTGATTGGAATCCTGTCATTGAGGCCAGAAAGCAGGGCTAAGCGAATCCCCTAACCCAGCACAATTACCACTATCCTGTTCTCACTAGGATTTCCTCTCTCAAAAATTGTATAGAAGAGGATAGGACAAAGATATAGACCAGCTCGGCTACAAAACAATTGGTTTTTCTCTTGAGCTCAGGAAAAGAAATTAAGAACCCACAGACAAGAATGTGAAAACAAAAATAACCTAACCAAAGTGCCAGTGGGAGGAACTGCTTCACAGCAGTCAACTATGCAGCCATTACTGACCAAAAATGATGGCACATTTAGTTTATATAACACTCAGTCTTCTCAGAAATATTTAAGAAAATACAGAGTGTACACCTATCTTCAATCTCATTGAGTTCAACTTAAGATCACCAGAATCCACTTATATGAATGAAAAAAAAAAAAAAACTTATAAAGTTTATTTTCACCCTAGAAATTTCCAGTAACAGAGCATCTATGTTCAATGAATATCTCAGAAAGACTTTTCTTTTACTTTGAATAAATATTTAAAGAGAAAACAAAAAACAATTCAAGCATTGAAAGTAGGCTAACTTGAAAACAAACAACAAAAACAATCAAATCAGAGTAATGAATTACTCTTCTAATGAGATTTGAGAAGCCCAATCATTTCTACAGATCAGAAGCTATAATTTTAACCACAAATAAGTATTATGAGTAGACATGTAAAGTGGTACTAAAACAAAGAGTGCAAAACTAAGTGCAGCTCCTCCATGAAAAAGGTAGAATCAGCATTTAAGTAAGTGTTCACTTCTAAATAAGAGCAAACTATTAGCCTTTTGCAGTGTTAAACAGCTTAGAAATATTACCTTATTTGTGCTTCAAAACAACTTCTAATACAAAGGCAATTGTATACATGTTATAGGGTGAATAAAGTCCTTCAGAGAGCTTCCCAAATCAACATGGCTAATTTATGGTAAAGCTCGTGGTACCCAGCACGCTCACCTCTCCAAGGCAAATCATTGGACGACAGATGTGGTATTAGGTTCTAAACATCTGATGCTACTGATTTCACTGGATCTTACAAGGAAAACATATTTTATGACTTTACAATTATAATCCCTTTTTTCTGTAACTTGTATTTCATAAGTAAATAAGTATAAAGTCATAGTAAGAGCACAAAATACCTTTTCCTGAATTATCACTCATGTCATGGAAGTTTTGGGCACTCATATTTCTTTTTAATACTTATGATACCCAATAGGGTAGAGAGTCTTGTGTGCTCCAGAAATAATTATCCCTAAAAATCTTGGATCTTCTTTTTTTCCTAAACCAAAGTTATCAATACCAAATGTACTAGAGCAATGTTCATAAGAATACTAGTGGAACAGTTCTATTATTTTTAGTATCACTTTAATTCCAGGTTTCATATGTCAATCCTTGGGACTAGGCTGGGAGAACTATCAAAGTGGCAGATATTTCATCTTATGTCACCCTCCTATCAGATCCATCTTTTAACAAATGCAGGGTGGAACTATTCTGTCTTCTAAGTGAGCCTGAGATAACAGAATGGATTTTAATTACATCCATATAAATGTAGGTAAAGCATACCTAGATTGATAAAATATTTTTACAATCACTTATAGAAAACCTTCCAGCAGCAAATTACTCTCCTATGTTATGTAGATACAATGACAAAGAAGACAAGCCTAGTTTCTGATACTAGGAATGTTTCCGTATGGGTGAGAGAGAAAAGTGAAACATTATCACATCAACTAAAAAGTTACATTATAATCATGACTGCAAAATTACACAATATATTACTAAAACTGGGATGAGCACTTGGAAACATATAATTAGGGGAGTTAATCTAGTCATGTAGAGCAAGGGGAGGAGGGGGAGAAGGTTAGGTGGAGTTTATCTAAACAAGGAAATAGTTAAACAAAAAAAGTTTAAAATTATTAAAAGGAGGCTAGCAATGAGAGTGGTTAAAGATATGAAAATAATGTCTATATTGTATTGGGTAAATAATGGCATCATATTAAATTGTATGTAAAGCACAGTGTCAGTTAAGTGAAAATGTTTTTAAAAAGATTAAAAATAGATAAAACAAGATACAACTTGACTCTTCTTTCTTCTTTTTTCTTTCTTTCTTTCGTCTTTTTTTTTTTTTTTTTTTTTTTTTTTTTTTTTTTTTTTTTTTTTTTTGATTACAGAGTCTCACTGTATCATCCACGCTGGAGTGCAGTGGCACGATCTTGGCTCACTGCAAACTCTGCTGCCTGGGTTCAAACAATTATCCTTCCGCAGCCTCCCAAGTAGCTGGGATTACAGGCGCCAGCCACTGTGCCCAGCTAATTTTTCTATTTTCAGTAGAGACGAGGTTTCACCATCTTGGCCAGACTAGTCTTGAATTCTTGACCTCGTGATCCACTCGCCTCGGCCTCCCAAAGTGGTGGGATTACAGACATGAGCCACCGTACCTGGCCATAACTTGACTATTTCTGAAGGCTGCTATTATTATTTATTTAAAAAATAGATTTGTATTTAAATGTTTGTATTACAATATTTGAATAAGAACACCCTTAGAAGCAGGAAAATGAACTTGACGTCCTTGGGGAGAAGGATATTTTTCAGCTACAGTCGACCCTTGAACAATACCATTTTGAGCTGCATGAATTCACTTATATGCTAATTTTCTTCCATCTCTGCCACCCCTGACACAGCAAGACCAAGCCCTCCTCTTTTTTTCTCCTCCTCAGCCCGCTAAAGTGAAGGCAATGAGGATGAAGACCCTTATGATGATCTACTTCCACTTAATGAACAGTAAATAAATTTCTTCTTTTTCATGATTTTCTTAATAACATTTTCTTTTCTCTAGTATTCTTTATTATAAGAATGTAATATATAATACATATTTTGTAGAAAATGTGTGTTAACTGACTGTTTATGTTATCAGTAAGGCTTCTGGTCAACAGTAGGCTAATAGTAGTTAAGATTTGAAGGAGTCGAAAGTTATACATGGGTTTTCATCTGCAAAAGGGTTAATACCCTTAAGTCCAACATTGTTCAGGGGTCAAGTATACATGTTTTGCTTCATTATCTATACCAGTTCATTTAGGAAAGCAAACTTAGTAAACAAGATATCCTAAAGTCTATGAAAAACCCAGCGCAAATTGTGAATACTGTGTGTGTGTGCACATAGAAGTCATTCATTTAAACATGAGATTTCATGGTCACTATTTGATGTGTTTGAAATACACCTCTAAATTCATTCATCTGGTCATCATTAAACATGAACTCAGAGAGAATATTGAGGAATGCGTGAAAGTCATCTTATTTTTATGACTAAAAATTTAATTTTCAGAAACAAAAGTAGAAGTAAATTGGACAGAAATCAATACTGGCACTTATGAAGTATCTAATATATGCCAACAACTGCTCACTGTTTGCTCACACATGTCGTTTTATTGCTTTTCACAAAACCCCTGAGAGTAAGGTTTTATTATACTAATTTACTAAATAAGATCAAACTGAGCCATAGAAGGGTGAATAATTAGTTCAGCCTCATAAATTAGCAACATCAAAACTGTGTTAAGGCCACTAGATGCCAAGTCTTAAAATTATTATGGTGATTCTCTATCTCTATATATTTTTACCCTTATATATAATTTAAAATGAAAGTAATATAAAACCATACTATATGTGTAAGCAAGTCAACCAATATTCTAATTTTCCCCCAAACCTATTTTGTTGTTTATGTCTGAAATAACAGATATCACTTCTTCTTTTCTTTTTTTTCTTTTCCCTTTTTTTTTTTTTTGAGATGGAGTCTCTCTCTGTCACCCAGGCTGGAGTACAACGGCGCAATCTTGGCTCACTGCAATCTCCGCCTCCCGGGCTCAAGCGATTCTCTTGAGTAGCTGGGACTACAGGCACATGACACCACACACAGCTAATTTTTGTATTTTTAGTAGAGATGGAGTTTCACCATGTTGCCCAGGCTGGTCCTAAACTCCTGACCTCAGGTGATCCACCCATCTCGGCCTCCCAAAGTGCTGGGATTACAGGTGTGAGCCACCACACCCAGCCCAGATATCATTTCTTAAAAGAATAATAATGTTGGGGCCGGGCGCGGTGGTTCACGCGTGTAAGCCCAGCACTTTGGGAGCCCAAGGTGGGCAGATCACGAGGTCAGGAGATGAGAGCATCCTGGCTAACACAGGGAAACCCCGTCTCTACTAAAATTACAAAAAAAATTAGCCGGGCGTGGTGGCGGCGCCTGTAGTCCCAGCCACTCCGGGCGCTGAGGCAGGAGAATGGTGTTAACCCGGGAGGCGGAGCTTGCAGTGAGCCGATATTGGGTCACTGCACTGCAGCCAGGGTGACAGAGCGAAACTCCGTCACAAAAAAACAAACAAAAAAACAAAAAAAATAATAATAATGTTGCTTGTGAACAAGCATGTTCCTGGCATGCCTCTTCGCCTAATGGCAAAGCTAGACTGTAGCACTGACCATGCCTATTCAATTCATCATTCTAATACTGAGTGTGACTTGGGGTTTGGAATAACGATGTTGAGGGAGAGAAGAGTTCCCAAAAATAAAATGTTAGAAGGGATAAGAAGAAGAGTGGTCTAAAATAAGAAATATTATTCATGCTGAATAATTGAAGGCATTTTCTCCTTTTGAACATTTATTCAGCATTTCCTGTTTGCAAAATAATACAACAGGCTCTGAGGACATGGAGATGAATGAGGTGTGAAATTTGCATACTATTCGAAAAGAATTACCGGTAAAGAGACAATGACAATGCGAAGCTACACACTATGGAAGAAACAAGGAAAGATTAGGGTACCTAATCCAGGTAAATGTGTTAAAATAAATAAATAAATAAATAAATAAATAAATAAATAAATAACGCTTCTACTAGGTGATGATACTTGAGCAAGTCTTTGCGAACTGAACCAGAGGTTCAGAGGCAAGAAACCATGGCCATAGGAGAAATGTTGGGCACTCCCCATGGTTGGAGCTTAAGTGTTGATGGGAAAGTGGTCTTATATAAACCTGAAAGACAACAGAGCCCAGGTCATAAAAGAATTAGTAAAACCAAAACAAATTAGGTTCCCTCATAAAAACAATGGGATGTCACTGAAGATTTCAGGTGAAAGAATCACATAATCCAATTTATATCATAGACATTTCACTCTGAGTCCATGGTCAGTTTAATTCTGGATTCGAAAAGCTCTTGGAAGGTTTTAGAGCAATTACATTTTCCTCACAGTGTGACATTACTTCTATATATTTTCCCTACGGTGTTTAGACTTGAGTAATCGTAGAAATACGTAGGGACATGGTCTTTCTTTGTTAGTGCTGGAGCACGGTTTAGAGGAAGTGTGTGGATGTAGAAAGAGGCCAAGATGCCAACACAGACGTCCATATTATGGAGTCAAGTAGTCCCCTTAGCAGGACTGAGACATCGGACACATGTCCTAGAACCCAAGCACTCACATGGGCTGAGGAGAGTCAAGATTTCATTCTTTACAAAGAGAGTAAAAGTTTTGTGATAAACCCATGTGTAATTAAATCAATCATTTAATGCTAGTTCCTTTATTTTGCCATCTAGTGTACTGAAATGTAACTAGAGAATAATATAAGAAGAGGCAAGAGAAAAACAGAATGAAGATTAAAGAACATCTTAAAACCTCGGTTATTGAAAAGTTATGAAATTGAAAAAAGATATCAAATTCTAAGAGGGTATTCCACATTTTCCTTTGATCTAAGATATTTAATGTATATTAGATCATCTACTTAACAGTTTGGGACAACCCAAATTTTGGATGGAAAAAATAAAAATATGTTTGAGTGACCAGGGGTTATATGACAGAAAAGGCAATATGTTCCTAAAATATGTGACATTTTCAGTTTTTGTAATCTATCATCAGATTCTTGATTTTTTTTAAGTTCAGTGATTGATTGATTGATTGAGACTGAGTTTCACTCTTGTCTCCCAGGCTCACTGCAATCTCTGCCTCCCGGGTTCAAGTGATTCTCCTGCCTTAGTCTCCTGAATAGCTGAGATTACAGGCACCCACCACCATGCCCAGCTAATTTTTGTATTTTTAGTATAGGTGGAGTTTCACCATGTTGGCCAGGCTGGTCTCAAACTCCTGATCTCAGGTGATCCTCCCGCCTTGGTCTCCCAAAGTGCTGGGATTACAGGCATGAGCCACCGAGCCTGGCCAGTGATAACTTTTAAAGCATAAAGCAAAGCCCCTACTAACATTTTACTGTATGTTTGCTGTATTAAGGTGATGTTATTAACCCTGTGGGATGATGCTGAAGAATAGGTGGCTTAGTCTCCTGCAGTCTTAGTCCTATTTGGAGAGTTTGCAAGAAAACAAGAGCCAGATCCCCTTCTGAGTTCAGAAGAGCTATCCACACTACAGCCCACAAAAAAAAAAAAAAAAAAAAAGTGTTACTCACATCCTTTTTCACAGATGAGAAAGTTGAGAGTCCAAGATATTCCACTATTTTGCCCAGATAGTAACCAAATAAATTTTGGAAACATCATTTGTGCATTGGTCCATCTGCCTGCAAAAGTTACATGTTTTCCATTATACATCCCAGGCTTTATAAACGTATCAGAAAGTTTTTCTCCCTGACTTGACCAAATCCTGGATGCTTTTCTTTCCCTTTCTATCTAGGAAAATGGAGCTAGTTGCCTCCTCTCCATCCAAATTTACATATTCAAAAAGAGTTGTCGCATCCTTGGAGGCAAATACATACTATTGTGTTGAAAACTGAGCATTCTTAGTTAGAAACAGATCAACTTCAGCAGCTCACAACTGTGGCTTTAACCTGAGAGAAGTACTGGTAAAGAAAAAGGGCAATTAAAATCAATTCGAAAGCATATCAGCAGAATACATTACAAAGTAACAAAAGTAACAAGAAAATTACCAAAGGAAACATTTTTTTTTCAAATAGCAATGGAAGACTTAGTAAAGGCTTGCTAAATTATAATATTTAGATATGAAGAAACAGGCATTCTGATCAAATGGAATTGCAAATTTATTCGTCAGTGATACCTGCTTAATAATTATTGATTTGAGTGTGTATTTTCCATTTAAGTAATGTTCCACAGAATATACCTTCAGAAGCATTAATTTAATGGAAGAGAACACTGGACTAGTCATTGTTTCAGAACATGATTTTAAATCCCACTTGATATTAACTTGCTGTGTTAATGTGGACCACCCATTACTACTTCTTAGTAAGGAAGTTAACATAGAGAAATGGTTCTTAAAATATGGTCCCCTGACCAAGTGATGACCATAATCATTATCATCACTTAAGAACTTGTTAATAACGTCAGTTATGGGGTCTCTACCCAGAACGATTGAATCAGAAAATTCAGGTGTGAAGTCCAGTTATCTACACTTGAATAAAACCCACAATGTATTATATATCTGATGCACACTAAAGTTTGAGAATTACTGACCTAAATTACCTGTAAATATTCTCTGGCTCTATAAATTATTTTTTAATAGTTTAACTTAGGGTCAACTAACTTCAGTTCATATCCATTACCTATGTAACTCACAAAGAATATAATGAGGATACTAACGTGAGAAAGAATCAGGAACTGAATAAATTAAAAAATTGGATATAGTAAGGAGGCTACAAAGACTTTAGACCTTGGACTTAGACTTGTACTGATGAGGAATCATAAAAATAAGAGAGAAACAATATTTAAAAGGATTCAAACTTAAAAAAAAATTAGAACAATAAAAACACATTATCAAAGTAATGAGAACAATCAGACTTTTAGGATTTGGGGACACAAGAAGTGAGAAGAGTCCTAACAATTCATTTATTTCAACTGTCTCATTTTGTTCATAAGAACCTGAAACACAGATAAAAGAGGTACATTATCTCAAGAGCCAACTTGTGGAAAAATAAAAACATGAATCAATATGTAGTAGGTGATTTTAAAATACTTATTGAACTATATCAAGTGGATTTGTTGAGTGGAGGTAAGACAAATTAGTTTCTATATGCGGATGACTGTGTACTTCACTGAACAATTTGGACATAGCTTTAAAAAATTCATGTAGGAATCCATTTACTATGCCACCGTCTAGAGACATTTTTGGAACTTCCAGGATTAGCTTTCAACTTAAAATTATCTAGAAATGAGTCATGTTCAACCTATTTTATCATATCTTGATTTCTCATTACACCATGAATCAGAAAGTTGGCCTCAGATCTCTATATAGAGAATCTTATGTAGCCCTAGCTAGAGCTGACAGCAGGTCTGGTCTCATGCCTGAAAAACAATACAAAAAAAAATTAAAACCATACAAAAACAATTTTCCAATGGTTAAGAAAGCATTTTCATATGAAACGCCACTGAATTTCTCATAAAACATTATTGAAAGAGATGATGCGATTTAACTGTATCACTTTGGTATGATGATGAAACATACTTAAACAATAAATCATCTTTTAAAATTTTTCAATCATTAAATTTAGCAGCTTAAATGTTTGATGTTTAATAAAACTAAATGGTCTCTTCTATTGTATGTCAATTTTCTTTTCCTTTATTCAGCAAACATTTTGCACTTACTGTAGGTCTTGACAATCTGAAGATGGCTACAATATTCCTATCCTAAGGAATTTATAGTTCAAGACACCAGGAAAATATAATCTAATCATTGTTATGAAATGATCTGTTTTAAGCCTAAGCACATACAGAATTCATCAATTAATTTTAATGAACAAGTCCATTATACATTAATTCAGAATTTCCAAGGTAATTTAAATTATGAAGAGTTACTAGAATCATTAGATATTTAAGCAACATAGGTAGGATTCAGAGTCAATTAATGTTTGAATATTTCTGACATTACAGATAGAGAATTAATCATATTAACATATAATTTTATTATTTGGAGCAAATATAAGATAAATGTTACCTATATTTTGTAGGTAAGGAGACAGAAAACCAGGAATTTTTAGTAACTTTTCAAAGTCACACATCAAGTCAATGGGATTCAGGATTCTTAGTCAAATCAAATTCTGAGAGCAAAGTTTTTTTCTACTCAGTAAGAATATTTTGCTTTTTAGGGACAAGGAGAGAGTCAAATAGGGAAAGTGTGATCAAGGGAGAAAGAGATAGACAAGGGGAAGAAAAGAGAGATTATAAGTATAAAGTTTTCTTATATGTCTTCTTTACATATTCATATTCATTCATTTATATAAGAAGCAAGTAATTGACAATTTTATAAGCCAGTAAACATTTATCAACCTAGACATCACCATTTTCCAAGGAACAGGAAGTTTTAGCCAATCTAGAGATGTAAAAAGTGAAGTATTTTTTATCGTCTTCTAGTACTTTTTCAGCCTCAAGTCATCTAGGTCTTCTAAGATATATTACATTTTTATATTTTATGTTACTTCATTTTAACATTAATAATATTTTTAAAAAATCATGCCACAGAGAATAGGATAGCCATAGGAAGGAGTATGTGCCACTATTCACAGAACCAATTTTTAGAATCTGAATAAAGTTGGAATGTTATTAGTGTAACTTGCCTTTGAGAAAGGATAGAATAATTTATTACTTGCACAAACTGGCTCTGAGTAACCCTAATGATAAATTTTGTAACACCTCCTTGGAGGAGTCTTGTTCTTTGTCAGTTTCAAAGTTATTTTCCCTTAATATTCTTTTTCCTATGGAGAATCCCTGGGAGCATACACAGAGAATCACTACGTTATCCACAGGTAGAGGGAATAATAACATTTTTCTCTTTCCAATAAGAACAATTCCAATTACTTTTAATTGCAGGAAGATTATACATTTTTGGAAGATTGTCATCTTTGCCACCCTTAAGTTGTTGTCACAGTCCATTATTGCTCTGAGATACCTTTTGGTCCCATGTCCCTCCCTGGTGTACAAAGTCACTATGACTTCTTAATAGAGGATAGAAGTTTCTCCATATTTTGGCATTGTCCACCTCTTGAAATATCATACTTTGTTACCCTTCCTATGTGTCCTGCATTCATCCTCTACCTATTCTCAGAAAACATCATTTGTTATCATGTCTCTCTAAAAATGTGATACTGTTTTCAGGGCCTCAGGTACCTCTCATATATCCTTTAAACCTTGCAGGTGTCTACTACAAAAGCAAGGTGAATAGTTGCGACCATTGTGAAAGCTTTTTCTGGTAGAATGGGTACTTACTATCATGATGTCTCATGTTCATTATCTTGTGTCTCATATTCATTATCTTGTTACAGCACCCACTATATTCTTTTTCAAGTGTTTTGTCAGTTGTGTCCAAGCTCTGAGCCCAGAGGCGATACTGCAGTCTTCTTTGTAGCTCTAGCATCCCTTCCAGAGTTGGAATGCACATGTCAACATAGTATGCTCTACAGAATAAAGAATTATATGAAGCCCAAGAGGAAATTAAAAAAAGATAAATTCTGGCAAATATGATTTTTTTTTCAATTGTCGAGATGGAAACAATAAAATTATATCTAACACTTAGAAAGTGACTGCTTTGTGTCAGGCACTGTTCTACATGCTTTATGTAAATGTGCACCTAATTAATTCTTACTCCCACTTCATGGGGAAGACACTATCATTATCTCTGTTTTATCAATCATAAAATGGACACACACATTGGTTAAGTAACTCACTTAAGACCACCCAATTTGGGCACAGAAACGATATAAACCAGGTAAATGAATTAGCATGAGAAAGGTAAAATATCTCATCAATAATTTTTATGTTGATTACATGTTGTCATGATACTGTTTGGGAGATATTGAGGTAAATGGAAAAGTAGTATTAAAATTAATTTTACCTGTTTCTTTTTACACTATTAAAATGTACTCGTAAATTTAAAAAAAAAAAAATACCATAGTCTACCATCTCTCACCAGTCTTGGGAAAAATGTCTAGGAATAGCTTAGATGTATCAACTCACTTAATTTCACTTCCTATAGAGTGAGCTTTAGTTTAGTTACTAGCAAATAGTGTGCTGGGGATAGATCAAAGGACAAAGAGATATTTAAATACTGGTTCTACATTGATTA